>NW_007577758.1:1375430-1434869 GCF_000690725.1 Stegastes partitus
CACATATCACACAAAGGGAGATAGACACATGGTGGGAAGCATACTGACATAAACAGAGCAATTCAAATGTTAAATTGTAAAAAGGTTGCGCATCTGTGATCTTTGAACTGCAATTTTATGTGGTTGTCCTGCAGCAGCAGCATGATGAGGTGTGGTTGATGCAACTGTTAAGGCTTTCAGGGATTGTGTTAATTTCTAATTAAGGTCTATGAGAGGGTCTGTAGGTGAACTGAACTGAAACGTTCAGCTAATTTTCATTTTTGTTAATGCATTGTTTAAAAGCATCTTAACTGTATTTGTGTTGTGTGTTTAGCTTCTCAACTGGCCTCATTCTTCAACAAAACAATAGGAGCCATCTACTTGTGTGTGGCTGGATTTGCCAGTTAGAAAGCAGGTTCAATTCCTGTTTGTAAATAGGGCACTTCATGAATGCCATGGGGAGGATTATTGATAACAAATACACTGAGGTGCAGCCAGGGAATAAGAGTGTTGCTGTGGCTGTACACCCAGCCAAAGCTCTCTTTGTCTGGGATATTTCTGCATTTGAAAGGCAGACAAAGTTTTGTTCTTTTTTTTTTATTATTTTTTTAGAACACAAATGCTTTATTTTCACCTGTATTTAACACCTGTTGTGTTTGTTCCACTTAACTCACAGAAGTTACAACATAGAAACTGCTGATAGGTAATTTGTTCTCTGCTGCCTGTTAGGACATGTATTCATAGTTAGGATTTTTTAAAGGATTCCCGTATTAGAAATTAATATTGAACAAGAAGTTATAAGAGTGCTATCTGAACATGTCCACATCACATATGGACATGTAAACATATTACGTTTACATTAATACAGTTACTGGCTAATACTCCTATGGGAACAAAATATTCTTACTGTGGGAAAACTTTCAGTGTTCTCAGGGCTTTCACAGAGGAGATTCTAGCTTCACAGTTCAAGGAATGCCTGGTTGCATCTGACCATTCAGTCCCATCAAGTGTTACACCAAGACTGCTAGATCAATGTCACAACCCTGTACGAAAGAGTCAGACTACACATGGTAGTGACTAGCTGACACTGGGTCAATGATGTGTGCACTGGTGCTTGCTCCCATGAATCCACTTCATCCTGCTGCCACCATGTTTGTTTTCTGAGGTTTGTTAAGTGGAGCAAGTTTGAATCAGCCATTAATTGTAAGTGAATTGTTTTTAGAGATGGAGACCAATGGCAAAAGATTTGCTATGTTTAAAACATTTGCTACAGAATTTCCGGTTCCGTAACTGAGATTAAGATTCATGAATGTACTTTACAGTGCTGACCACTAGATGGGAGTAAAGGCTTATAGGTCTCCATTAACATTGACCACAACATTGTTCATTACCTCTCGTCAGTTTTCATGAGATTGGGATTCTTCACAATATTTGACATGATTCCACTGTGTACAGTCACCTCAGGCCATCACTACACCTACAGAAACACTTCTCCATAATTCAAAAAGCTTATAGTCAGTACAGATTGTGACGTCAGTGTATTTCAAACGTTTTTTTCTGCTTTTAGTTATAATAAATGGAATTAGCAATTTGTAATTGCCTACCTCTGACTGAGTCGTTTAAAAGTCATTAGTATGACTCTGCTGACCTGTTTCAATTTTAAAGTTATCAGCTGCCAGTTTTTTGACTGGTCATGTTGTAAAAACAGGTGTAACTAATAACAGCCATAATGATCCACTATTATTCAAGTGTGACTGCAGACCACATAATGCCAGTAACCTGGGACTGTCACATCCCAATAAAAACCAGTCCTTTATATTATGAATTGCACCTGTGTGTGATGAGTCCAGTGTCTGCTATGAGAAAAGTCTATCCCTTCTTGTCTCGTGTGGCTCCTTCACCTGGCAGGCCTTTGACTTCCATCGATCCATTATCTATACATCGGTTAATCCTCACTTGAGTCTATCCCAGCTGGTTTAGGGTCCACACCCTGGACAGGTCACCAGTCTATCACAGGGCTACACTTGGAGACAGACGCACACTCACATTCACACCCATGTCCTCAACGTGTTTCTGGACTGTGGGAGGAAGTCAGAGAACCCGGAGAGAACCCACGCTGCATGGGGAGAGACGCGAACCGGCGACCTTCTCGCTGCGAGACGACGATGCTAACCACCGACCACCTTACAGCATGGCCTTTGACTTGCTCGGTTTAATTGAAAGGCTACTGAAAGGGGCTGTAGACCACCAGTAGAGCAGCGACTTGATAAGTATACCTCTATTTTGTTTAAAACTGACTTTAGGATGCACAAACAGAAGGATGCTTATGTCAATGTCTTTCTTGCTTAGTTTGCACCTGTGCTGCCTTAACACTGCGTCAGCTTCGCACTGCTAGACAGCCAGTTAACATGTTCGAGCTATGTTCAATAAACACGCAAAGCTTGCTTTCCTTGGCATTTACTGTTCTTTTGATAGCTTTCAAACGTCTTGTAAAACTGAAAATACAGAGAAAATAAAATAAATACACAATCACACAACATAAACATGAAACAAAGCATATAGCTGCCATGCTAACACGAACAACATTTAACCACAGCTAACAAACCTTTAGCTAAAGTTAGCTACACGGGTTAGCTGCTAACGGCTCTTATCACAAGCGGAGTGACAGAAACAGAAACGTCTGCTCTAAAACACATATGTTGTGTATTTCATGCTTGTGCACACTTTTACTTATAGGCAAATATTTTCCAAGGCAAAAGCATGTGTGAACAATTTAGCGATGCCGTGACGCTCCGTTGTGCTCCTGATAGCCGTTACAAGTCCAACTCTCTTCACGGAGACGACGGAGAATCAAAGATAGTTCACAATGTATTGGTAAGATGGCTCACTCTGCCGCAAATTCAAAAACCAAATACAACGCACAGAGCGCTCACTCTGACAGATTATCAAAGAACTACAAAAAAGAACTTTTTAACTTTTTAATCCTACTTATTGTGGCAAAACGGAACTAATTGAGGGCCGTCGTGGGCTAAACTCGGGGTTCGGCTATCTGTCAGACGCGCGTTCCAAGAAACCACTCCAAAGCACTTCTATCAGTAGCGATAGCGTTTATTCCTTCTATCCAGCAGGTTTAACTCCATATCCAATCAAAGAATACACCTACACTAACAGACTGCACAAAATATAATACGCGGTCGCGGTCAACAGAAATTACGATTACCGCCGGGCTCACCCCACTTCCTCATCCATTCATCCTCACACACCCGCTGTGAATCAGTAGGTGCACCTTTTCAAACCTTGTGACACACACACGCCCACAGCGACACACCCACCACCCAGGTGCTGATGCTGCGTGTAACCTGTCACCTAATGAATGAATATCTAATACTAATATGGCTCCTACACTACTTTTTAACTTATTGAACTTATGTTTTTAATCAGCTTACACACATCAACTTCAAAGACAGCACAGCACCTTTGGGGGCAGTAGGCTTCATTAATCCCATACAGTAAAGCAAGGAGTCTGTGAGTTCTTGTTTGGCATTTTTCTGTTATTTTATTTATTTATTTATTTATTTGGTGGGGTCTTTTTGCCTTTATTTTCAAGCAGTACAGAAAGACCGGAAAGGGGGGAGAAGAATGTGAAGAGACCTGCAGCAAAGGGTCGTGAGCGGGAGTTGAACCCGTGACTGCTGCGTTGGAGAACTATAGCCCCTGTTCATGGGTCGGCCACTAGTTGAGCTATAGGGACACCCTTTTTTTGTTATATCTGACCATTTCAAAAATAAAAATATTTGTTATGCTTGATGACACCATGTTATGGCCCCTGGTGACTGGGCGCCTAGTTTATGTGGTGAATCCCTTGTGCCTTTGGTTAGAAAGATGGTGGTGTTGACCTTCATGTGTGCCTGGCTGAAGAGCATGCTCCAGAGCCCTGTCCTCAATCATGATGAGCCTGGATCTGCCTCGAAGCCCTTGTTCTCCCCATCTCCTGACCTGCCTTATTGGGCCACCACCCGTATCACCTTCATCCAATCAAATGGCAGCAATCAACACACCTAGAGTATAAACCTACAACCAACCATGCAGTCAGCAACAACTCACTCGCTCTGTTTACTTGTATTATTACCGTTTTGTCTGTTAATTTTGTCACTAAGCAATAAATTGCTTTGGCCTACCAATAACAACTGGTTCTTTGTTACTCCCAGCCGACCCTAGACAGCTGGGTCGTAACAAACCACAATCAATTCAGTTGGTTGGCTTATCATTTTGGCATTGCCTAACTAAAACCTGTATGGGGAGGAGCCAAAATGTGTCTATGCAGAGTAAACTTTAATATTGCTGCAAATATATGAATGACATCCCTCAGTTCACTGATTGACAAGCTAAAAAGCAAATGTTTAATGAGAAAGGAAATCCTGGGTTTGTGTACCTTTACTCAAAAACTAATCTGTAAGGTGTTCCAGTAAGGTAGGCCACTGAGCTAAACAGCATTTAGTACACCTTAGTGCAATGTAGCCTTATCAACCAGCTATTATTAACGTGCTGCTGCCAGTTGTCATTCATGTTTTGCTCTTCAGTGGGGACGGGCCCTGGCAGTTATTACTTTAAAACCGCTTCTAACTCTTGCCTGTAATCACAGAACTGTGCGGGGTGGTAAGACAGTGACTCACATTTTCCACTCACAGCATACTTTACAGTGTTTTGCTGCTGAAAATGGGTGCACTATTCACCAACACTGCTCCAAATGCTTCATATAGTTTTGAACCTGGAAAAAAGAAAACAATGTGTCCTCCGTTAGAGCATGTTTTAGGTTATAATTTAACAGTCAAAATTAAATGTACTACACTGCTAGCAATGCTCAGCAATTAGGGGCATCATATCAAAAATCTTAACATCAGCCTTCAGAAAACCATATTTGTGAATCCATATAGAGGTCCCCACCTGTTAAAGAGTGCAGTGAACTGAGGGTGCTTTGGCTTTCCGCTCATTTCTCTTCTCCTCACAATGAAGCACAAAGTCAATTGTAAGTGAACTGCTTTTCTAAAGGCAGAGGGGGCATGACGGCAAACAACGGGCACCAGCGTTCAACCCCCGGCTCAACAGGAAGTGCTGTGGGGTTGCTATGCAGCTCTGCTCCCCAACTGCAAGAACTCTGGGTTCCCTGTTAACAAATGATGTGTGGTGTGGGCAGTATGGCAAACTATTGGAGCAGGCACTCCAGAAGCTCTACAGTAAGAATAGATCAAGGGTGGGATGAAAGAGAGAATGAGAGAGAGTGTCAGTTTGTCCTTGGCAGCAAAGTGTTGTTGGGTTCGTGGCCTCTTCTCCTTCCTTTCTCTTCTGGTCCCACTTTCCTCATCCATCCTTTTTTTGTTTACCTCCATCACCTCGCCCTCTCTACCTGTGTCTGTCCTACTTTTCATTTCTTCAACCTTTCCTCTTTGGGCAGCTTTCTCCTTGGTTTCTCCTTGGTTGGTCCTGTACTTTTCTCTACTCTTGCTCCCTCATTTGCCCCTCTTCCCCTTCCTTTCAGCCTCCTGTCTCCCTTCCATCATTGTTATTTCCTCTTTCTGGCCCTTTCTGCTACATACAAATCACTTTGTTCACATGCTGAACAAGATGTGATTCAGTAAATTATCAGCACCTCAGTACATGATATGAAAGCACTTCAATACTACAATAGAACTATGTAGAATTTTACCTTGTAACACTAATAGTGTTACACTGATTGCAGTTTAAAATCAATGAATACATGCATTATATCATAATTTTAATAAAATAATGACAGACTTGACAGTGACACATTAGGAAGAAGGTGAGGTATGAAAAGTTGGACCAGCTCCTATAAAACCACAGATAAAGACAAGAAGTATTTATTCACAATCTGTGAGGACATTAGGGTGAAGATTAGCTGGAATAACAAAGACAGGGGAAAAAAATGTTTTTTTGTTTGTTTGTTTATTGGAAGGTGTGCAGACTGAAGATACTGTTCACACAATGTGAAAATCCTGATGATCACACAGCAAAACCAAGGTATTTCCATACTCTTTTATGAAAAAGATCTTCTGCAGTTGCGTTGTCTTAACAAAACTACATTTGAGGCATTAACATCAAATTAACCCGATAAAGTCAGACCCAGTTTTGCATCTTGCTGCTATTTGCTTGATGACAATTTCTTTCAGTGCTGGAAAAAAACAACAACAAATTTTTGTCCCACTCAGAAATATTGTTAAATAAACTAGGCTGTAGTTATACTGTTGCATGCAGTACTTTTCACATTCTGGCATGCTGCGGCTGCAGCAGCTGTGGAGATGTGGTTTCTCAAGCATCAGCCAGCATTACCCAAATTGTGAACTATATAGCGCCCTTCAATATCAGCAGTAAGCCACATGTAACATCAATATTTTAGTCAGATATGTCAGTTAGTGATGTCTGACCCAAAAGAACATCAGTCCTATTATGTATGCTGGTTCTCTGACATTGCGTATCAGCATATCGAACTAGATCAGAGCCATCTGGTTACTGGTAAGTCTGTGCAGCTTTCTTGAAGCTTAGTACATTTTTCTTGGGAACAGTTTAGTAAAAATGTTCTTAGATTGACAATAAGAAAAAGTTGTCTCAACCAGAAAATCAACTGGATACACATAACTACAATCAAGTTGACTGTATCAGTGACTCCGCACAAATCACCTTCTTTGGATCTTATTCCCCTTGTCTACTTATGAGCCAGTGCCACACTAAAATAGGTGTGTAAAGCTCAGTAATATCTAAGATTACACAAAGTAACTGGTGGATACACAGGAAGCATGGAATGTATTCATCAAATGTATTAAAAAGATAGTAGCTGATAGATGAGGATTTAAACTGGTGCAGGCCTACTGAGTGCATTATTATCAATAAGTGTAGAAGTCCAGACCTAGTAGGACTCAGAGTCTGAATTGAGACACATGTTGGGTGAGTTTCCATTAGATCAATGGACAGCTCTCTCCCTCTGAGGCTGATGAACACAAAGATCCTGTGGGTTATTCTCCACTGTTCCCTCCAACCTTTCCCTTTCCTTCCTCCTCCTTTTCTCTGATTATTCTCTTCCTTCTTCCACTCCTCTCCATTCTGCTCTCTCTTTCTTCTCCCTCTTCCTCCTCCTTCCTCCTCCCCCTACGCTCCTTCTGCCACTGTACTGGGATGCTGTGCTGTGTTTGGTTACAGCACAACTGCTCCCCTTATGCCACCGCAGTACTTAGACTGTCTCCCCCTCCACCGCCTCCTCTTCCTCATCCCCTCTTGCCATCACACTGAAGCCAGTGTTTCAGCCTGCCTTCCTGCCGCCAACAAAGCATCTCCTCTCTTTGTTGGGCCTCCTTTTCGGGAGGGAGGCCGGCCTCCAAGTTAATTGTGCATTCGTTAGCATTCGCCTGCCGCAACTTAACAACTTAACTCCTTAAACTATAAATGAAGACATTTGTGTGTGTTTGTGTGTGCGTGTGTGTGCATGTGTGTGTATGTGTGTGTGTGTGTGTGTGTGTGTGTGTATGTGCGGTTGTTTAGTCATTTCTGTAGCAGCGCCTCTACACAAACATTATCAGCAATATGTAATTTAGTTTAAAAACAAACAAACAAAAGAAAAAACAAGCAAACTCACAGAAGATTAAATAGCTAGGATTCCACATATTCACAGTCTGGAGATTCCTGGTGCAAAAACAGACCTCTAGTTCAGCCTTGGTGAAGGGACAACGGAAGACTGTTGTTACTGTATTTATGTTCTCGAGGTTGTGCTTGCTCAAAAAGACAAACCTAAATATACAATAAAGTGGAAAGAAATAAACAAAAATAAATAAAAATAATAAACACAACGACTCTGTTAAGCTGCACATTTGTGATTTTCTTTACTAAAGTTTTAAAAATATTTTAAAAGATTTTTTGAAACACTGCTGTGAATAATAATTTGTGACTGATGGTGTTTAAAAAAAAAAAAAAAAAAAGTTCTGTTCTTATTGAGAAATTCTTGAAATGACATGTACATCCCCTCCCACCAAAAAGATTGAGTATCTGTAAAAATACAATTGATCAAATACAACAATCAAAAAAGAATAACATTCACTTGTAAAAAAAAAAAAAAAACACTACTGCTGCTGTCTCCATCCTGAGTTCTTGCAGGGGCCTCGGCCGCTTAACTGAATTCACTGCACAACAGACAGGAGTCATTTTTATTGTCTGAAAAGGAAAGGCATGCAACCTGAAATCATAGAATGCATGCTAAAGATGGATGTAGCCACCATGCCATCAACCACTGGTTTGTGGACTACCATTCTGAAGCCTTGAGTTTGGAATTTACCTTGATTATTTGAAAATGGACATAATGAGTTGATGTAACTGAGAACTCAAAGACACTATGCATGCAGATGTGGTAGCGACCTGTCAGTCACATGGTAGTCTCACCCTAAAACAAACCCTGCTTTATCATCTATTTTACTCTAAGTTAATTTGAAAAGTTAGCATAATGCTGTATTCAAACAGTCTTGAAACTAACAATTGAGACTATAAACTCATTGGGAAAATGTTTACTCAGGTAACAAATTAAGTGAGAAGCAGGATTATTTTCTCATAGACTCTCACAGAAAAAAAATCAGACTTTTCAACCAGTTGAGTCGCCTCCTGCTGGTAGCTAGACAGAATGCAAGTTTAAGTCACTTCCGCTTTACCCGCACTTTTTAGACCTGACCTATGTTCATCATACATATACAGTCTGTGGCTGAAATTAACAAATAATTAAATGGAAACAATGTGATAAGAATGGCTGAGAACCCCAAACCCGACAAAACTGTGAAAATATGTATCCAGGCTGTGTAGCTTACCATTGTAGCGCTAGCAACCTAAGGGCCCTTTTCAGAAATTTGCACCCAAATTAGCAGCAGTTACATCTGCTGTTGTATTGGTTTGTCCTTTTACGGACATAATGCATAAAATAGATATTTTAAGGGTTGTAAAATCTATATCTTTTGAGAGAAAATAATCTAGCATAATATTTGGCCAATTCTAAAAGTGCGATCACAAACTGACTCTGATCATATATCACTCTGCAGCAAAGATCAAGCAGTAACAATAAACACGCTTTAAGTGAAGGGGGAGTTTAAGGAAGCATGCCTTTTTGGCAATGCTAACATGCTGATGTTTCGCAGTGTTAGTTTTATTACATTTCCAGGTAATTCAGCATGTTAGCATGCCAACATCTGGGAATAAGTACAAAAGGGTACAGTTCGAGTGGAATGGTGCTGTGGAAAAGAATTTCCCCACTGGGACAATAAAGTCTGAATCTGAATCGGATCTGAATCTGTAAGCAGTACTAATCCAATACCCCTTCTGTCAAATTCAGTAAATGTCTCCTCACAATCCACAAGCTGTTTGTTCCGTGTGTGCACTAAAAAAAATCTGGCATTCATACACTGTCCTGGCACTGTAAATGGGGAAAAAAACCCAGAGTGGCTCAGACCAATCCACACAACACTATTCTAACCAACAGTAAGGCCGTTCCCTCTTCACTACAATAACAGGACAGCCCTATGAATCCCTATGCATTTGCTGAGACACTGCTTCCCTTACTTTTCTGCAGTGGACAATTCTTCTGCAGCTGCAACTTGAACAGTAGGTGTAAGAGACAGCTGCAACTGCTACTGTCCTGCCTACCTCCAAGGAAATGTCAAGTGAAAAGCTGAGCACCACTGCACTCTGCTTCTTTGTTCATGAACACAAACCAAGACTCCCATCTTCTGCCAGTATGACCAAGAGATTGTTCCCCAGACTCCTTTGTGCAGCAACTGCAACAGCAGGTTGCTGTAGACGCCAGCTCCAGCTCCACTGGGGAAAAGATGAAGCCTTTAGCCGGCTCTATGCATGCCTTCCCAAACAAACTAAAAAAACGTGTCGTTTTTACTCCTTGAATTCTATGTTTGGGTAAATACGTGTTGTTCACTTAATGATGTTTTGGTTCAGCTCTGAGAAAGAGACGTGTAGTTCCACTCCTATAAGGCTGAAACATTTCATTCTTGGTCAGCTACCCCAGCGTGCTTCTTTAACTGCGAAGTTTAACTATCAACAAGCCTTCTCAGGAACGGCTTACTACACTTTCAACACCAGGTTCAACCTGAGGCTAATGGGATTGTTAATATATGCACCAGATTTCATGGCAATTTGTCTAGTAGTTGTTGATACATTTCACTTCAAACCACAAATATGAATCTTATAATACACGGTGAATGGCTGAAATCTTCTATCATGTACCAGAAAACAGGGCCAAGAAGACATGTGGAAGAGTAGTTAGCAGCAGGGATAGTTCAGCAGCGATCCATTCTTTTGAGGAATAAACAGTAAAGCATTGTTCCTCAGTTGCGGCACACTTTGCAGCATGCAGTGCAGGAAAATCATTAGAAGCTGAAATCTTTGTTTGTATAACTAATCCTCAAACAGTGTGGCAGTAGAAGAGACCAGCCATTGGTATAAAGGATCTTCCCTACTGTAGCTGGATTGTGTATGCAGTTACAGACCAGCTAATCCTGAGGGATTATTTCCTGAGCCAGATCTAGAGAACATTCAGTGGTCTGTCTGTCATGCTCATTGATATGATAGTCTTAAAACTGATGATAGGCAAAACTACCACCAATCTTGAGAAGAGGAGATTTTATCGTAGATGTAACAAAAATTTGACAGTCACTGCAAAAATTGGTGAAATGCATTTCTAAAAAAATTCCATTTGCCACTGTAGTCTGATAGTATCACTAGGAGCCTCAGTATAATAGGTGTTTTCTAGTCTTATGCTGTGTTCACACCAGACGGGAGTAAAATCATTCACCTGAGTCAATGTGAAGATGCGATAAGACCCGAGTAAACGTCCCACGGCGCGACTCACGTGATTAGCACGGCGCGATTGACGCGAATTGAGCGAGTTTGACGCACGTTTGACGCGATTTAGACGCGCGATCGCGCGTAATGCGCGTCTACAGAGCAAGTTGAAAAATCTGAACTTCTGCGATCTGACGTGCCGTAATGGCCAATCAGCGTTGAGATTCTCTGGTGAAGTCAACAACACAACCTTTTTCTACTCAGATGTGTAAATTTTTGTATATATTTGTCTTATTATCCTGTTTTTTTTAAATTAATATTTATTGTATTTTGTTCTTTTCCTTCTGTAGTTATTTTACTTTATTTTATTTTTTTTAATTTTCCTATTTCTATTATTCATGCAAATTCCTAGGGCGACACCAACAGCCGAAACCAAATTCCTTGTATGTTGTGTATACGTACTTGGCCATTAAAGCTGATTCTGATTCTGATTCATTTTTTTTGCAACTACAGTGTGACTACTGATTGATTTACTCACCCCAGGAGATAAGCAGTTACATTACTGGCCAAGGCAGATCTCAGTGCTCAGCAGACGGGCTGTCCCACTCCTCCCGTTCACACACAAGAATGCTACTCTTCAACTGAACCAGCTAGCGAGCCGAGTTGCTCGGCATACACAGAGAAGCTTTAAAGTGTAGTTTTTTAGGCAGTCACATGTGAGACAGACTTATCCTAGTACCTTGTCACCTTTATTTTCTGTCTTTGTTTGTTTGTTTGTTTGTTTGTTGTTGTTGTTGTTGTTTTACCAGTTTGGAAGACAAAATGAGAATGGTACATTTAAAGAGGGAAACTTGTGACAGAACATGCTGTCTTAGAAATAAATGACAGAAGAGCTGGGCCAGAATTATCTTAAATGCTTAAATGAGGGAGATGGCTAAAAAAAAATACAAAAAAAATCTGTATCTATTCAGTAATTACAGTTCTGTTTGGTTTTTACAGCTGAAAGTCTATTGGGGAAAGAGAATATTGGTTTGCGAGAGCTTTTTAGCTGCAGGCCACCAATACAATCCAATATTAGACTGAGCCTCCAGTTTGTGTTCTTAGCTTCCACTTGCTAACTACTGCTTGTATATGCAGGTCAGACATCTCTGTTCTGATAAATAGTTCAACAAGCTCACTTTTTTGTGTAGCAGTAGCTCGATACTAAGACCTCAAATATTTAATTTCTCAGTAGGATGTTTTGTACTGGTGCTATTTTCCACTTCCACAAACAGTCACAAAACCAGGTTATTTCCCTCTGTTACTCAGGAAGCTGATTTATACACACAAATTAAAAACTATATTTAACTCAACTTAATAATATATTCTTAAAAATCAACTTGCTATATGCTACAATACTATCAATACTAACTGCCATTTCATGGAAAATCAGACCGTGTAACGTACAAGTAGTTGTAGTGTCGTCGTAAAAATAATGAAAATGAAAATAAAAAAATATTAGTGTTTTATGTTTCATAGCTGGTAGGAATGATCTGACAGTTTTACTGATGTGTATACAAACCTCATTAATGACAAGAACCCTTGAGCAAAGAGAGACAAATAAATTGATACAGTTGTTATGTGGAATCAAAACATCTGCTAATAATTGCATAGCAGGATCCAAGATGTGTTTTGAATATAGTTAGATTTTTAAAATCTGGAACTTTTCCTATATGTATCTCTAAAACTTGATGCAGGGTTTTGTTTTGAATTAATTTCTCTGTCTGAATCTCAAATTTGTTGTCTTTATTTTCTTCAGATTTACAACTTGAGTTTCTCACTCCCTCTCTGCGTCCTCTCTCCTCACCCCTCCAGTCACAGGTAAAGCATCTTATACAGCACTAGAACTAGCACTGTGTCAGCTATAGCAGTTGTAGATTAACAGTAAATGGAATGGCAATACAGGTTTTGAGCTGTGGAGTTTTGTTTACACTCACTCACATGTAGCAATAAACTGATAAAATGTACAGTTGTTATGTCCCTCCTCTGAACTCTGATTCACCTAGAACTGTGGTTAGGAACTCTCAGGCTGCTACAGAATTAAATGTTTGATTTTCTACTTGATCTTGCTGCCCTTTGCACTGTCTTATTGTGAATCTGGCCAGATATCTTCTAATATGCAGGCACATAGTGATCACAAGCAGCTGAGCTACACAGAGCAATGTGTTCCCACTTCTGGCCTGTACAGGATGTTTAAGGCAAAAGCACAGAACTGGACACCTTCCTTGCTAGAACACATAAGCCACTGAAGCATGTTGTGAGAACAAGAAACAACCCTGAAGCTTGTTATCAACCCAATGCTTATACATAGACTACATGTATAGTCTGCTTGAATGATCCTGTCAGTTGCAATGAGTACTCTTTGGCATCTTTGAATCTTAGAAAACCAACAGCAAAAACTATAGGAAAAAAAAAATCAATGAAACTATCAAACACATTTAAAAAGAAAAACTGTGGAAGTCACTGTGAATTCGCTGTCATTAACACAAGTATTTTCAAAGTGTTGGGATGCCATAAAATTAAGTGGCAGCTATGATCAGATGTGGGTACCAATGACAGCCAAAATGGTAGAAAAACAAAACAGTCAAAGTACAAATTCTGCCTTACAGTTGTCTTAAGTGCCTCAATACACTTGCCACACTGTAGTGGATATTCATGTCTGTCCAGATTGACCTTTGACTTTCTGTATACAAAACGTCATCATTGCATTATTTTTATTTGTGTGAAATTTTGTCATAATTAGTGAATGAATTATCGAGTGTGTTCTGTTAATGATATTTGACCTTTGTCCACCAATATCTAAGTCTATTCTAAGTCATGCACAAAAAACTGCAAGCTTTTTGGAAATCCAGGAAGTCCCTGAAAACAAATGCACTGCAGGGAAATAATCAATCATTCTGGGGTTAGACTTCACCCTCTCTATGTCTCTCTGGCACATATATGCTTATTTGTCTAATTGGTATGAGTGTGATGGTGTCAGAGACTCCCTGGGGTTCACACAAAGCAAGTGCTGGTAAATCCAAAACCAGACAATCACTATTTGAGCAGACTTCTTTAAAAGAACAGGTCCTCAGGTCTAGTTGATTAATTACTTAATCACCGGTTTAAACTTTATTACAAAACAAACTTCCATTAATTCAATCAGCCATTTTTGAGGTGCAAACAAGTCAGAACAAATAGCAGACCTTTTAACAGCAGGGTCACCACAGCACAGAAACACAGGTGCACTTAACAATGGCTCTGTATGTGTATGAACACCTCCATACAACTAGAGCTCGTACATTAAAATGGACTGCAGCCATTGCTAATATTTCATGTTTTAACTTCCCTCTTGCTACCACATGTAAACATATCATGTCATGACATGGATATCAATTGAGCAGTATGCTGCCACCCATTTCAAAGAAGAGATTTGATCAGATTCTCAAGGTTTTCTTGAGGCTTATGACCCACATGCAGAGAAAACTCTGAGGAGCAATGAAGTGTGAAAAATTATTTTATTACAGCTGTAGAAAAGTGCAAAGATGAGGTTGATCCGGGCTGGGACATCGACGTGGGTTTGTGGACGGCTGGGGCGGACAGGTCGTACAGTGGTCAATGCAGTGGAGTGATAGAGAAGCAGGAGCGTTACCAGTCGTGACCATATGATCCAGGAAGCAACTCGGATCTGGCGCAGGTTCCAAGGGAACCACATGCGAGGAGCGGGTACACTGGAAAAACCTTCAGAGAAGACGAGAAACAATTATTCAGAGGCTCAGGAAGAAGCACGAGAGCAGCCAGTTCCTTGTATCCAAGGAGGAACGAGCCTGATGGATCGCATTAGTGTGAAAAACACACCTTCAGTGAATGAGCCCCAGCACAGCAGGGGTTCTCCAGGACGCCCTCTGGTGGAAACCTGCAGGAGATGGATCACAAACAACACAGCCCAAAACCCCATTTCCTGACACAGATAGAATTTATAGAAACACTTGGGTGCGTATGTGGGACCCTTGATTTCCTCTGCAAATAACTGCGGAAACCGTTTGCCTCTAATTGTACGGATGTGGCTCACTGGAATGAGCCTGTCAAGCAGTTTACCTGAAACACTAAAAGCTCATGACAAACTGACAACAAATTGGATGCATAAGGAAGGTTTTTTTCAGAGAGATAATTTGCCAACTTTGTACCAAAAAGAGCAAAACAAGCAAAGTGCTTGACAATCTGACTAAAGTACTCCTATAATGTGTGCCTATTGAATTCTAGTTGACTGATTATCGGTGTGGGGGAACAGGACCCTGCAGCCCCTCCTCCACTTCAAAATAATACACAGAAGCTCAAATTACAGCAGCCTGGAGGGAAAACGGTCTCACCTGAACCCTGTCTTACCACAATTACTGGACTGCTACCTAAGGGCAGCCTAAGCCTGTTGTTGGAATTTTAACTTGTATCTGTGGCAAAGTTCAGAGGTTTAATAATGTCCAAAATCACAAATATGTACTTTATAAACTATGATATTAACAACAGAATGAATTTGTATGAATTAAGTAGCCAGTGCATATTTCATATGAAGTGGATAGTTTCGCTACACCTTGATGAGAACATTATTATTGTTGTTGTTGTTATTGTTATTATTACTATTATTATTGTTGTTGATATTATAATAGTAGTAGTAGTAGTAGTGGTGGTGGTATAGTAGTTTATATTATAGTAGTAGTAGTAGTAGTAGTTGTAGTTTCAGGCCACAGATATTTGCAGTATCAAACTGATGGAGTTTAGGAGGACACGTTTCGGCTTGAGGAAAATGCATCATGGCAACATTTCTATTTTTTAGCCGATAGCTTTATTTAAAAAAAACAACAACAAAAAAACAAAAAAAAAACAAGAGAGAAAAGTACACGGCTTATCAAGAAAGTAACATGTAAATCACGTTATTTTTCTGCTAGATGCCTGGAACCTGACGCACCTTTGCACCAGTCTACCTGAGACAAGGTGAGGATTTCAGTGGCGGGTGTCGCGCATGCGCCTGGCCTCCTCCGATCATCAGGAGGATATTATAAGGACAGCCCGGGGAGCGGCAACTGGTTCAGTCAACGAGATCTGGACTGGACCGAGGCGGACTGGAAGCGCATTTGCAAGGCGGATGAGATGGAGGACAAAGAGAGAAAGAAGAAGGATGAAAAGTCCTCCAAGAGCGACAGAGTCACCCTGAAAAAAGAAATTGGACTTCTGAGCGCTTGCGCTATTATCATCGGTGAGTGTGACAGCTTTTGTCCTAAATGGTGTGTTCATGAAGAGCCGGTCCATGCGGTGAATTCTGCCACTAAGAAAAGTTGACAAGGAAACGCGTTTGAGTGTGCGGCGGTGTCATTGTAAGGGACTGGTCGCTGCTGTGTTGTCAAAGTTAGAATCTCATCACAGACCAGCAGCCGGCCACAGCAGTTGTTGTTCGAGTGCTGGTCTACTGTCTGGACACTGTAGGGGTATGAGTGTGACTTTTCTGTCAGAAATGATGTAACTGTCACACTGTGGCACAAAACCGCCAAAATACGCACTGAAATGTCGCTTTTACGCACGGACGCTCGGCTGTGTGGTTCTAGTTCGGACTGCAGGGTTCTAAGCTTTGTGTTGCATCAGTCGGGGTGATCTGAATATGGACATGCCGACGTGGCTGGATAGCAGTGATCTTCTCATGCTGAACTTGAAAAGCGCGCAGACAAAGCACAGCCACCATGTGGTTGTGCGGAGCAGTTTAGCACTAACAGTGGAACAGTGCCGGGCTGACGGCTCATTGTCCACCGGGTAAAGCAGAGCATTAACGATCATTTCATAATAAGTTTCCTTTTGTCCTGTCTGAACCCGCCCATACTACAATGCACTCGTACTGTAACACGGAAAATGTACGTTAGAGATGCAGCCATAAATGAGTGACTGTTATAATAGAGGAAGCCCCGCTGTTACTGACAGTTTCCTGTACTTTACATGCATCCCTGCACTCTGTTCCACAGAGACAAGCTCACGTGGAGTAGTAGGCTGGTTATGCAGTGCGGTCTTTACAATATTATAATATAACAGTAACGCAGGGACTCCCCAGGGAGCCAGCTGCTGCTGATAAGCAGCCTCCACAAGTGGTCTCTGTTTTGTAGAGACACGTGGAGGACACGGTGGTGAACGTAATGAAATATCCTAAATGCTGCCCCGTAGATATTCCTGTCTGTTCTTGGATTTTCTTAAAATTTATTACGGATATTTTAACACTACTTTTTGATTGTGCACTATGGATCGCTAATTAAAGGGCATAGAAACTGCTGTTTACAACTAAATTAATTAAAAAATAAATAAATCTGGCTAGTGACTTGAAATGTACAGCAGATCTGCATACACTTTTAATAATATAAATCCATAACATTCAGAAAGTATGTATTGACCTGAATTATTGCATGGTGATACAGAATTTGGATGAATGACGAGAGATAATGCTGCACTCCTGTCACTTCTTCAAAAGAAGTTACAGCTTAAGGTCACTTCAAAACAGGAACTGATATTTTTGGTTTTTCACCAGTCACTAATCAGCCTCCTATATATGTGACTCACCCATGTGTGGTTATATACAAGAGGGAAAGCAAAATCACAACATAGGCTTAAACTAAATATCTTTGGTGGAAGCTGCATATGGGATGATGGGAATGTTCCAGTAAAAACATACAATACTCCTATGACGTCCAAAAGATCCAAATGTAGATCTGTAATTTGGAGATCAAACAGCAGAGCAAGATTAGATCTCCACTAGAGAAAGCCCTAGCAAACAAGTGGGAAGACTCCTCCCCGTAAAGAGGATGGCAGAACAAAGAAAGTAGTTTTTATGTTGCTGATTACCTCTTGTATCTGCAGCTCACAGATCCACAGGTTTTGAACTACGTTTATGTTGACAGATATGCAAATTGATTGAAATTTTATTTCACTGAGCACAAACACAGTCCTGCAAGAGTGAACAGAGAACAATAGAGGCAATTCTGTCATTAGGACAAATGACAAACATCTTTTGCTTGACATCTCAGTGAAAGGTGAAATATGAGGCACAATCTCTGACATTCAAAGAGTTACAAAGGGAAAAGCAAACAGTGTGGCACTTGCACTCATAATGTTTTTAGTGGAACAGCTTATCTGATAAGTTAAAGTCACATTTATTGTGCTTTGATAGAAACTCATATCATATTTTTGCCTGCCCATTTAACAGAATTTAGCAAGCAGTGGGTGTACCAATCAACTGCCAAAGTCTCAAAATAACCAGCTGGTCTGATTAGAGCTTACTGTATGTTGCAGGGCTTTAAGGCACATATCTTTAGTCTAATTTAAAATTGCTAGTTAGAAGTGAATCACTCAGGTTTATGCCAAATTTTTGCCAAGTCACAAACATGTGACACATACGAAAGCGCAGATGGAGTGAACATGCACAGTTAGTGTGCACTGGCAACTTGAGTCATGCTACTTCCCACCCACCAGCCTCCTCACATGCCCAGTGCTTTCACTCTAGTGATCTGGAGTGCTGCTGTCAGTGTATATGACTGTTTCTTCACTGCATGCAACACTACTACTACTACTGCTTGCATTTAGGGCTAAACAGCAAGAAAATATATCAGATGACAAACAATATTAATCTCTCACCATGCTGACTGTACTTTTACCTGTTACTTTTATTTGTAAAAAATGGCAGCAACCACCATTCCCACATGTTTCCTGCTCCATTTCCACTCTAGCAGCCACCTGCAGATTTTTTGCCTTTGTGGGAAAAGCGCTATTATCACTCCCTGTTTCCTCCTTGTTAATACTGGCAGGATAAGCTCTGATCCATGAGGTGGAAATAAACCCCACAAAAAAACAAAACAAAAACATGCATTGCATCTACAACAGCAAAAACATTCTCACAAACTGCATGATTGAAATAAGAGTGATTTTGTTGCAGTTTCACACAACAGGGTGGTGAAGGATTCCTCTGATAAAATAGTGATTCATCTGAGCAGTTGTTTCAAGAGAATATCTCAGCTCTGGTGCAGGAGGCTGAGAGGGTCAGTAGGACTCTGATTCCTTCTTTCAGCTGCAATGCCAAACTTTATGACATAACAAGCACAACACAGGCATTATGTAACCGCTCTGCATCTCACCACGGCCTCCACGATCACATCAGACAGTGATAAATGCATTCCTCGGACTACATCATTAGACAGCACTCCGAACCGCGGTGTGCCTCGCTGGCTTTTAACAACTAAAATGTTTACAGTTAACATTTTTTTTTGTACGGACTTTCTTCTCAAACTTTTTCAAAGATGAGGAAAACATGGAGAACAGTGCAAAACATGTTCTGCTTGGACAGCTGCTGTTTGGTTTCTTAGTTGTGTGTTAGTTTTTGTTTTGGTAGGGGTAAGGACATATGAATGCCAGGCTGGATTTGAACTCTTGACACAGTGGCTTATTACTATGTGCCTTGTCCAACTGAGCCACCACGCAGCCGATGCTTGTCCCTGTTTGGAGGTCAGCTAAGCCAGAATCTTAGTGAGTCATGTTTCTACCATGACATAAGACCAAATTAGACTGTTATGACTCTTTTGTACCTGAGTGTGTACATATCTTTCTGTTTGTCCAGCCACAAGTCAAGCATAGAGCAACAGCATAAATAATGCTGCTGCCCATGTAAAGCGATTCTGGCTTCTGCTGCAGCTAATAGGGAAAACTATTGTTGACATGTGAAAACTAAGTTAAAATTCTGTCCTTGTCTCTGTGACTTTATGTTGAAGTTACGGTCTTATGCTACATAGCGATGGTGGTGTCGTGGCGAGCATAGCTGCCATCTACGCAGTTGACCTGGATTTGATTTCCAGCCACTGCAAGACAGTTTTCTCCACAGATTTCCCCCATGTGGGAATGATAAAATCTTATTTAACCCAAGTATAAAATAATGTCTTGGTAAAGAATTTTATTCAGCAGATCAGGAGTGATGATTCTAATATTCATCCAATGATCTGAAAAAAGAAACAGAAAAATGATTTCACAGTAACTCGTGTACTTGCTTTAAGACAACACTTTTCTTGGAGTCAAGAAAGTTTAAACGTGCTGAGACAAGGTCATGTGCTGCACACTCAAATGACGACTATATTGACAAAACGTGTTGTTTGTCATTTCAAAGAGAAGGGAAAAAGAGAGTTTGAGCAAGTTTCCCCTCTCAGTGTAAAAGCTTGGGCATACTATTGTTCTCTCAACCTACATTTTTTTTCAATCCTTCCACTTCACATCTGTATCGTCCAAATTCACCAAAAAGTTGCAACAGCTGCTGCAGGAGCTTTGACCACTGGCCCTTTTGTTTATCTGGGTTCAATGCCGATTCTAGTGATGCATTCATTTGTTGTCATTGAAAGTGATCAAATTGACCAAAAACAGTTCCACAGATACATAGATGTTTTTTTTGTCTTTATATTTCATAGATGCTGTTTTTTCTTTGTCCAAGCACATTTTATTTCAACCCTTTGAGGTTGATGGTGTCAAAAAAAAAATCATCAATGGCTATCTGAATGATGTACAGCTGTGGCCGAAAGTTTGGACAATGACCAGCTAACATCCTTTCAGTGATGCGAGCGAGGCTGGAGATCAATCTGTCATGCTGATTGAGTTAGAATAACAGGCTGGATGCTTTAAAAGGAGGATGGTGCTTGACATCATTGTTCCTCTTCTGTTAACCATGGTTACCTGCAAGGAAACGTGCAGTTATCATTGCGTTGCACAAAAAGGGCTTAACAGGAAAGGATATTGCAGCTAGTAAGCTTGCACCTTAGTCAGCCATCTATCGGATCATCAAAAACTTCAAGGAGAGAGGTTCAATTGTTACAAAAAAGGCTCCAGGGCACCCAAGAAAGTCCAGCAAGCACCAGGACCGTCTCCTAAAGTTGATTCAGCTGCGGGATCGGGCCAACACCAGTTCAGAGCTTGCTCAGGAATGGCAGCAGGCAGGTGTGAGTGCATCTGCACGCACAGTGAGGCGAAGACTTTGAAGGAAGGCCTGGTGTCAAGAAGAGCAGCAAAGAAGCCACTTCTCTCAAAAAAAAAAACCCATCAGGGACAGGGATTGGACTGCTGAGGACTGGGGTAAAGTCATTTTCTCTGATGAATCCCCTTTCTGATTGTTTGGGGCATCTGGAAAAAAGCTTGTTTGGAGAAGACAAGGGAAGCGCTACCATCAGTCCTGTGTCACGCCAACAGTAAAGCATTCTGAGACCATTCATGTGTGGGGTTACTTCTCAGTCAAGAGAGTGGGCTCACTCACAATTTCGCCTAAAAACACAGCCATGAATAAAGAATGGTACCAGACAGGGATGGACAAACAAAAGCCCACAAATTCTCACAAACTCCAAACACTGATTATGCAGATTCAGTATACCATAGAAACATCTGACAAAAACACCTGAAACCCCCAAAGCAGCAGACTCTGTGAAAATTTTATATTTAGGTCATTCTCAAAACTTTTGGCCAAGACTGTTGAGGCTGGACAAGAGTCATAAAACAAACACAGATTATTAAAATATGATGATCACACCTAGACTTGAACCCAAACATCTGGATTTCAAATGAATCAATTCAAATTTTTAATTCTAGTGTGTCAGTTTTTTGTGTAACAGTAGTTGTTTTACATTGACATACTTTGTGCTCTTAGAATACTCTAGTTAATTATTGAAACATTAAGTGTAAATAACCACTGTACTTTTTCCTCCTAAGGGAATATCATCGGTTCTGGGATATTCATCTCACCTAAAGGAGTGTTGGAGCATGCAGGTTCAGTGGGGCTGTCACTCATTGTGTGGGTTTGTGGAGGAGGGATCTGTGCCCTTGGGTCCCTGTGCTATGCTGAACTGGGTGTCACCATCCCAAAGTCTGGAGGAGACTATTCATATGTGACAGAAATCTTTGGAGGTCTTGTGGGGTAAGTACTGTTTTATTTTTTTCAGTTACACCACTTTTTAATACCACAGTGCATAAAGAACAGGATGTTATTTGTGGCCTTTGAGTTGTACTTACTTGGTATGGATTATGCTCTAACAGTGCAGGGTCGGTTTAATAGGACTGCCCGCCTGAAACCAATCAGCTCTGAAGGTCTTGTGACTTTCCCTTGGTCATATGAGAGGTCAGCTGATCATAGAGCAGCACTGTAAGTTTGAGAAGGTCAAATGTTTCCTGCACTATACACTCTTGTAGACGCACTATATAATATTTCCTACGTGGCTTATATGCAAGTGTGAAACAAATTAAAGAAAAAATACCACAAATGAAGAAATATGTGTAGCAGCAAATGAAGAAAAGAAACTAAGCAGAAAGTAAGAAAGTTCTGTATTACTTGATTTAAAGCTCAACGCTGTGCCGACTCTTCAGCCAATATTCTGTCATTCAGTCATATGTCGCGCTTACAGTGATGTTCCGCATGACTTCCGTCAGACAGAACAGAGATTGGACAGAACATCAAGTGATTTATTACACATGATACAGTAATAAACAAAAGATTAAATCTAAACTAATCAGAAGGTTATCAACCTATTCAGATAACTAATAACCACGTTTCTATATGACTTCCTGAATGAACAAAAATATGTCCATGTGTGATGATAGTCTAACTATTACTTAACCAACAGTGAAATCAAAAACAATTATGGTGGTGCTCTGGACTCATTCTGAGAATGGCTACTATGTAACGGATGATTTAACTATAGCTTATAGACCGTGTGACAGCTCACCTGTTTGATATGAAAAAAAGTACACAGTGTGACTTGTTGGACCCTGATCGATCCTTTCTCCATATCAGGGATAACTTATGATTATAAGTACTTAATTTAGTGCTGCTACATATGCGTAAATCGGCATAACTCTCTCTCTTTGAAGACGTTCATGTGGATCCTGCTGCTGTTTCATGCTGCAGCTATTAAACTCAGAGTAAAGACTCCTACAAAAAGGTGAAAACAACAAACTAAATTTTATCTCCTGGTAATGTTTTGTCATAACCTGGATTACATTCATTATTGGTAAATCTTTTTAATGTGTTCTATTCTTCCCTGTTTTCATTGTAGTAAAGTCTTATTTTTATGGAGATTTCAGTTTGTCATATATGAGATATTTTTAGGCCAAAGTGAGTAAAACAGGTGTTTTGTGATTTTGTCAGCAAACTAGGTCTTTTGTGTTATTGGATCAATATTTGTGCTGAAATGTGGAAAAAGCCTTCCCCAAATCACTTGACACAACTACATACCACAGTACATCACTTGTGCATGTCTGTCTGGTAATGTGACTGCATGCAGTTCAGACCTGTGCTTGTGCACTTTTAGGGAAAGTGCTTGGTGTGGTCATTCAGACATGAAGCTGTCAGATTACCAGAAAGGAGCGCCTGACAGAAAGGGGCGGAAGAAATGGGTTTCCATCCAACTAGTTTTGTGTGGATTGCAATGATTTAAATCAGAACAAAGATTTGAACAAAATAGATTCTTTTCAGCAATGAAAGTATATTTTTCACCATTATGAACAATAATTGTACAGTTGAATTGAAACACAGATGCTATAGGGTATAAGTAATCATGTCACAAGAGTCACTCACTCTTTTTTGTGGCAGAAGATCTTTAAGTCAGTGAATTAAACTGTTACCAAACTGTTGACCTCAAAACACCATAAAATCTGGCTTGCATTGGCTCAAACAAATGAATAATCATGTCAAGATGTCCTTAAATAAGCTTTCAAACCCAACTGCTACACTGGAGCTGCACAGGAAACTGTGTCTGTCTGAAACTGGCAGTTTCACTGTGAATTTGAATCTGAAGTCATGGTGGAGCTGAAAGAGAGCAGCAAGAGGAGCTGCCCTCTCAGAACCGCTGCCTGCACACAACAGCCTGTCAGAGCAAATTCTTTGCATAAAACTGAAAAGTTTAAAAGAAATGTCATAAAAATCTTGTATCAGACCTTGTTCTCTCTCTTGTCCTGTAGGTTCCTGTTGTTATGGAGCGCTGTCCTCATCATGTATCCAACCACGCTGGCTGTCATTGCACTCACCTTCTCCAATTACGTCTTGCAGCCGGCCTTTCAGGACTGCCTGCCTCCATACATCGCCACCAGACTCCTTGCCACCATCTGTATCTGTGAGTCAACAGCTCAAAGTACTCTGAAATTCCATTTAGTCTGGATGAGTTTTACTTAAAATTCATGAATTTGATGATGTTTTCAAACTACTTTTCAGATCATCTGTCAATTAATGTTTTCGGAGCTCTTGAGTTGTTTTTCTCTTGTCTTCTATGGCTGGGTTCAGCCAAGGTAACTAGTACAGTTGAACCTAAACAAATGAAGTCTGGCACAGTGGAGGACTGTTTATGGAAAAATGTTCAAGGAGACACTTGATGCTTCTTTTCATTAGATTTAGAGTCAGATGCCGCAAAGTAATTTTTAGAGTAGAAAACCTTGGCAGGATTCCCTCCTTGTGGAGGTTTCTGAAAGTCAGGTAGGCAACTTGTGACTCAGCACCAGGTCAGTGTTCACTTTAAACTCACTTCAGATATTTCATTTTCATTGTTGCATTTTCTTAAAATCTGTGAGAGAAGGAGAGCTGTGCAATGCACACAGTTAGTAATTTAACATAGCAGCTGGGACTGTCCAACCTTTCACCTGAGAAACGCAGCATTGAAACAACAATCAGAATCAGAATTAGAAACACAAAAACGGGCAGCGTTTGCATGTCCAGTGTCGTCGTGGTTAGTTGATCCTACTGTACTATAACTACTGTGTTACTTGGCAGGGAGCAGCACAACAAACAGTTTCAAAGTTTGTTTGTGGTGACTGACTATTGATGTTCAGTGACTGACAGATTCTCTCTTCAGCTTTTACAAACTGACAAGCTGCTTATTCCTGGAATGCTGGACAGACCTAAGTTCAAGTTAGTCAGCTAGTTAGTTCAAGGAAGTTTGCAGAAACAAATATTGAGTTGTTGATGGACTTGTTGATAGTCTGTCTTGCTGCTGTTTCCCCAGTACCTCTGTCATTGTGACACCCTGGTTCCCAGTGTGACACTTCAGACCCTGTGCTGCTTTAGATATTCAGGTCATCTGACTGTATGAACTAGAGTTGCTCCTAGTGAGGTAATCACCACAACAGGCGTCCGTTCCTTGGTCAACATTATAAGAAACTGATGTTAGAATCAAGGCAAAAGTTCAGAGCCCAGATACAGTTGATTAAAAAGTACTGACTGAACATTAGCCTATCAGGAAAAGTTTATTTAGTTAGTTAGTTATAATAGTTTATGCCATTAGAACCTTGTAACTGCACAAAATACATTTTTGAGTTGTCTTTACTTGTCGCCATGGATGTGTTGTTTCCACAGAGATACAGGACTTTATATTGCAGTGAAACATGAGTCCACAGTGAGTAAAAATGTGACTGGAACAACAAATGCAGACAAACTGCTTTGGTTTCAGACCTAAATGACCTCATAAACAAGTGCTTCGGAAAACAACAACAAAAAAGACAAAGCAAAAGTAGTCTCTGTCTACACAAATCAGTCCATCCAGCAGAATGAACCTGGGCACCATATTTGAAGTAAGCAGCTAACAGGTGGGAAGAGTGCAAAGCAAGGAAAACACTACAAAACTACAGAGGTTAGCTCAAACTAAGCAAACCAAATCCTGTTACTTATGTCTCATGGCCTAAAGTTATCATATACTGTGACAGTTCACAGTGTGCTGATGGCCGTCATTGTCATTTGATAATTCCTTATGAAATGCTGTGCTCTATTTTCAGCCTCTAATCTGATCAGCGCCTTTGCTTGAAATGTTGGAGTAGAGCAATCTGTATTTAAATAGCCAGTGGCAAAAGCAGACCGTGCATGTATCTGGTTGACAAGCCAGCCGGTTTAGTCTTGTCTGAACCGGATGGAGAAGGAAAACGGGGGGTTCGACTGGAGTGGGCTGGGTATCTATGCATTAGAGCATGTGCACATGTCAGACTATGGTTAGCATTTACAGAGTACACTGATGAACGTCCACTATTTTTGGCAACAGAATGCTATAACTGCTGCCTAGTTAGGGCAAGGGCCCACTCTGTGTGAGTGTGTTTTTGTGTTGTACTCTTGAGTGCGGTACGAGCTTGTGTGTGTGCACACGTGTGCGTGTGTTAGGATCAGTGTCAGACTACATAATGGTGCCAGCCTTTGTGGACGCCGCTAATGAGAGGGTGTGTCTATACTATTGTGCATTGTTTGATGCTCCTGTCACTGAGCACCATGGAAACAGGAAATGGGCAGGATACCTTGCACATCAGTGATGGGGGATCCCATTGGCCAGCTGACATTCGGGTGGGATGTTTGATGTTCCTATTGGCTGCTTAGTACCGCCCCTGTCCTCCACTCGATCTGTCCTTCACTCGATGGCATCGCTCTGCAGACCGAAAGTCATAGAGTCTTTGCATTCATCTATGTGTGATCAGCGGCAAAAAAAGCTTCACATTTCATGTCTGAAACTTTGTCAGCAACTTGTGAGCAGGTAAAGTGTCAGGTTCTACACCACCCTGATCACAGATGGACAAAATATTAATCTGAACCTGATGAGAAACTTCACTAAACAGTTTGTGTCCCCCACTGTAGCTCCATCACTCTTAAACACTATATAAATAAGACATGTCATGTCAGGGGGTTTAAAAAACTGGTGATCAATATGAAAGGATCAGCAGAGAAGAAGCTGAATTATACACGCTGTCAGGAAGAAACAAACATTTCCAGCAGTTTGTGACCCTGTTTTTAAAACACACACTCTGAGATTTACTGGATTATTTTGTTCTGCACTGCTGAGTCTTAGTGTGTCTGCTCTTAAGTCAACTGAACTTTTCTTAGTTAAGTGTTTATGAATGTGAGTCAGCCTAGATATGTGTTCCCCCTCTTTCCTCCCCTGCAGAATGTACTGCATGAGAGTCACAAGTGACCTGTATGTGTGTGGGTGAAAACCAGACAGGTCCAGTTGTGGGCTGGCTGTGTTCTTAGAATAGGCACACTGGACAGCCTACTGCAGCACAGTCATGCACCCAGTTCACCCATTTCAGAAGATTTAATATGTAACCACATTTTATTCTGCTAGATATTGTTCAGTTTCACTAAAAAGAAATGCGAAACATACAAAATAGTACATTTTCCAGTAGTGAACAGCATGTTTTTTTATTTCTTGAATTCTCTGTTACCAAGATTACACAAACACTACCAGACCGATTTTAATGAAACATGATGCAAGACTGTCTCACTGAGCCAAGCTTCATGATTTTCATACTCAAGAATCACTAGAGATGTGATGTTTTCTATAAAGCAGGAAGGATTCACACTCTGATTCTCAGTGTACTGAAGGGTAAACACAGCAGCGGCTTCTTTTCTTCACTGTAGCGCAGCAGGGAGCCAAATTTAACCACTGCTTCAGTGCAGCATCAGTGTGTAGATGCGGCTGAAAGAGAAGAGATGTTTCAGCCAGTCAGATATTAAATCTCTCCCACTAGCTCAGACTCTGACATGCTGAACAAAACAAACCCATGAAATTAGGCCATCATTCAGTAAAAATGCAAAGTGTCATTTCTATTTCTGAACTACTGAATGGCCTTCATGATGTACGCCATTTCACCCATTCCTCCACCAACATGTTCAGTGCTGCTTCTTTATTTGTCTGTCAATACAGTGGCACAAAAGCTACTGGGGTGATTTGATTTAAACTTGGTTTAGAGCTGAAGTATGGGGAGAGGAAGAACACTAAAATTTTGGTACAGATGTGCATTGCTTTCTTTAAAATAGAACATTGGCTTTGGTGGACAATGAGGCTCTCCGAGTGCCCTTCTAGTTTGTGTTTGTGTTTTGTCTTGCTCAGCATACGTAAACAATAGCTCTTCGTAGAGTGAGAACAACAACTCAACTATAGGTACAGTTTCGACACAAATGGGCAAAGCTATGCACATTATGCAAGCTTGGAATAAATCTAGACAACTTGCACAAATTCAATTTTAACATGGCTGAGTAATTTCAATTCAGTGTTGGCAGGCCGCCTTAGTTTCCCATGCTGGAAGTTATATTGAAGGCTGCACAAAACTCATTTAGAGTTTGATTGAGGGATTGTGGTCAGTCACCAGACAAACAGCTACAACTGCCCTGTAGATTGAAAGATCAGAGTGGATCAAAAGAACAAAATGATAATCTGCGGTTACAGATGAATAATGTGATAAAGAAACTTGATCTCTCCAATGACAGAGAAAAAATGGAAAGACACTTCTGTAACTTGTAAATATAACTGTAACTCATAGAACTTTTCATCTCATCTATTGAAGAACGAGTACAGCACAGTAACAAGATACCTTCCATCAAAAACAAAGAAAAATGCTGCTTTTGTAGGTGTCTGACCAAAAAATCCTCTTCAAAAACATGCCTATACAAAACTCTGCAGTAGCTTAAGAACAGAAACAAGTTGCTGTCATAGTGGAATGTTAGTTCCTGCTGTGGCAGCACGCTGAAAAACCAGTTTTGTCCCAGAGCAAAAATTCCCAAAATCACAACAAGCACAAAGGTTAAAATGCTATTTGTCCAGCCAAGTTTATATACTTGCTTATTCTCAACGATAGTTTAATGATTATTCTTTTTTAAAAAAATGCTCTAAGTATTTAACTCCTAAATCCACAAGAAAAGTTACAATGAGCTATGTTAAAAAGGGATTTTTCAATGGCTCATTTTTGGTGCTTCTCCTAAAGTTCAGATCTCACTTTAACTGATATGCTTTCCTTTCTACTTGTAACCCCATGCAGCCCTCTTGGATTTTTCTACTTTTAATAAGAGTTCAAGAGTTTCAAATTAAAAATGAACATTAGATACCCATACGCTACATTACTGCATCTGCATGTGTCTACATTTAATTTACCCAGAGTAAAGCCCATAGATTTACCGTTATCCCAAGTGTTTCTGGTGTCAGATACCTTGCGGCGGACAGACAGGGTTGTGGGGTTACTGCCAGTTCATCGACTCCAGTGACGAGGTGCTGGACCAGGAGAAAGGCGTTACTGAGGTTAAAGCCCCGCGATAAATCTTAACCAAGTTGGGATCAGAATCCATTAGGACTAAAAGCAGTAATTAGTTTAGTATTCAAGTGCTGAGGCAGCCTTCAATAGAAGCTGTGACGGCAGGACACAGATTTACCTGCACTGTCACATCCAAAGCCACTGGCACCTCCTTCCTGTCAGGGTTAACACAGAGGAAAGCTCGGGATGTGGTGGGGGGGGGGTTCACAGGAACACAGAAACGGAAATGCATGTAACACCCCTAGGGTAATTGACTATAAAACACAGCGGTGTTGTAGGGGAGAGAAAGCTCTGCCCGGTGCCACCAAAACCTCCTGCCAAAAATTCACACGTGTGTGAATGTGTGTGTGCCGTGCCAGCGGAAGCAGTTTGTTCAGATTTCTGTGGTGGGTGGGGAGCCTTGCCCCGGTGATGGATGACATGGTCGATAAAACTCTCCGCCCCTGTATGCCTGCACACACACGTGCGTGCGCGCGTGCACACACACTCACACACACTGCTCCTGGAGGACAGTGTGTTTGTGTGCAAAAGTAAAAACAGAAAGGTCCAAAGAGAAAATGAGAAATCTAGAGAACGAATAAGACAAGGAAAAGAGAAATTTAATGATGCAGAAAACTGAGTAAGAAGAGGCGGGACCAGGAAAGATGGAGAATCTAGACAACCCTGCTTAAGCACACTTTGTAGAATAAACCATTCCTAATGTCAAGCCCTGAATCTAAAGCGCTCCACTATTTTGTGTTATCTGAAAACCTTTCATATCAAGAGTAAATAGCCCTAAAGGCTATTTTCTCTTGATATGGTCCATCACCGACAAGACAGAAAGCAAAATGTGTTGTTACTTTTATACAAGATGCTCGCCCTCACTACCACTGTGTGGTACTTACAGTGCTGACATACATTTGATACTGTGTTTTTTTTTTAAGTATCTGCCAACAAGCAAGCGTATGTAGCTGAATGTACTACATACAATTAGCATTGCACTTAACAAAGCAGACACGTGATCTAATCTCATACCAGGAGTATTGCCTGTCTGTAAGTCTGCAAAAATGTTTAGATTTCGTTATGCTGTACTTCATCCATGCTGGAAGTGTTACACAAAAAGGTCAGACTTGGCAAGTTTGCTATCACAAAAATGACTCAGGCATCAAATTAATAATGAGACCAGCATGTAAAATTGGCAATATACTTATGTAATGAGGTGCATGTGTGAAAGAGGCTTACAGCGTTACGGCATCATGCAAATATAGCACACAGTATGCATACTATTCCACATATTTGCAGTTATAGTACAGTATAATGTGTGGAGTCTGTGTCTACTTTCTAAAATTAAAAAGAAAAGCACAGTACTTGTGTCTTCAAAATGTTTTCTGTGTGGCTTTCTTTGTGCTTGCAGCCCTCTCACACCTCCCACTGGGTTTACCTCTCACTTGAAAGCTTACACTTGAGGGCAGCTGGAGAGCCACTTGCAATTGCTGGGTTTTGCTCACTTGGGATCGGGCCAGCCCTTGTTATGGTGGCATTCGCAGACACGCCAGGGTCAATGTCAAGGTCGACGGCTTACACACACGCACGCACACACTTTACAAGCAAGAAACAGGAAGTAGAAGGTATTGAAGTAGGAAGGGTTCACTTCCAGACTCCTGTGTGTTTTGCTAGTGAAGGTATTCACTTTCTTTTATGTACCTGTGCTGATAAGAGGGTAATAAAAAAACTAGTGACACAGCATACAGACCTTAAAACAGGCCAAAAGATTCATATCTGCTGTTACGATTCATAGATTTGTAAAAGTCCAAAATAAACTAGACTGTAATACTTGTTTATAGAGATTGAATGTGGGTCTGATTGGAAACACAGAAATTTATTGTATTAGGAATCAAAAAAATACTGGATGATGAATCAGATAATCAGGCAACGCCTACAATTCAGGATATAAATGTGTATTATACTGATCCAAAATTAGCATGACTTTTTTCTGATAATTTCTAGTTTAACATCTGTGTCCCTGCACTAACTACACGTAAACTAATTTTAAGAGCAAATATCCATATGAACCTTCAATCATTCATGAAACACAAGCTGTTTTTTTAAGAACAAGACAGAAAAGTTTTACCTATGTGGCTCATACAGAACCTCCCCTCAAAAGTGAATATCGAACTTCAAACAAACTTCAACTCGATACTGTACAAGGAACACACACCCAGCTGGTAAATCATTTTTAGGTTTTGTTTCATAAAAGTATTTATTCCTTTTGTGTGTGTGCATAGTGTTCCTGACCTGGTTGGACTTTCTTTTATGTACCTGTGTTGAGATGAGGGCAATGAAAAGTTAGTGACACAACATACAGATCTTAAAAAAGGGCAGCAAAATGACACAGCTGATGTGATTCATTTCTGCTGTTACGATTCACGTCTTTTTTTTAAAGATCCATAATAAACTGTAGACTAGAATATTTGTGTATGGAGATTGAATGTGGGCCTAGTTGGAAATGCAGAAAGGTTTTTAAGTAAGGTGAGCACAAAGTGATAAAAATCCGCTTCAGTCATCATATCTCCACCCTCTCTCTTTTTATTTTATTGCCCTCAGTGCAGAATAATAGAGCTTTGATTCTGATAAATTTCATGCCAGATTTTTGTAGGACTTGCTTTAATGATTTGAATTTGCATTTTTATGTTGTTGGGTTTTTTTGTAACTGTTTTACGCAGCTTTAATTTAAGAGAAACAATTGAATATCTACCCTTCATTGTTTATTGGCTGTTATTCATCACATGTAACCAACTGGGCCGTGCTGCAGGTGGGACATTGCTCAAGACTACAGCGTGACTGCAGATGAGCAGGGTTTTTCTTGGCACACAGTGGACCTTTAGGGGGCAACTACACTCAACAGTGAGCATTATCAGTCAGTGTACAGTAAAGCAATAAGTGTTACTGTGTTGCCTTAGTGGACAGAAATCCATGTGTTTTTCTGTCACTTATGACCATTTGAACAAATATGTCTATTATGTTTAAGTAAATGAAATGGCACTTAACAAAATAAGGTACAAATTGTATAATGCTATTTTTGTTGTCTTATCATTTTGAGACTGGTGATTTTCTTTTATGTCTGGCTGAACAACTTACTGGGATGCATAAAATCTCTCTATGCGGGAGAAATCCGGGACAGAGGAGCGGCTCCACCACAGTCAAAGTGCTGCATTTTGAAATGAATTGATTTTATTAGGAATCTGAAAAATATTGAATGAAGAATCAGATAATCAGTCAGGCTGACAATCAGCTGACCCCAACAATTCAAGATACAAATATATATTGTATTGATACAAAATTAGCATGATTTTTTTCATATAATTAGTGAAGCACGAGCTGTTTTTTTAAGAACAGGACAGAAAAGTTTTACCTATGTAGCTCATTTGGAACCTCAACTCAACATTGAATATCGAACTTCAAACTAACTTCAACTCGATGCTGTGCAAGAATACACACCCAGCTGGTAAATCATCTTTAGGTTTTATGTCATAAAAGTATCTATTTCTTGTGTGTGTACAGTGTTCCTGACCTGGGTGAACTGCTCCAGTGTGCGCTGGGCAACAAGGATCCAAGATGTTTTCACTGTAGGAAAACTCCTTGCTCTAGTACTCATCATAGTGGTAGGACTTGTCCAGATCAGTAGAGGTAAATAGAAGCACAAACACACCAGACACACACACACACTCTCTTACATGCACGCACATGTTGTGGTGACATTAAATCCTGATTGACAGTAATTGCTGTGGTTTGGTTTTGCTCTTTGTGGTTTGGGAGTAATGTACATAGCGAGGTAAAGTAAATAGATTTATTCATCAACAATGAAAATTTGAAAATGAAACATGAAATGTTCTGTAATTAGAAGCCAGCAATGCAAAAATGATTTTAACAACAGAACAGAGGGATGTTAACATTACCTTGTGTGCAACCTTTTCCCCCAAAAAATAGTAAGACAGAAAAAAAATACAAATAAAACTGATGTAATGTGGGAAAATGTATCAATTAGAAATATACAGGCATAGACAACAAATAAAAATACATTTCTGTGCATTCTGTTGAGTGGCAAAAGTCCTTGACACTGGTGACCATTTGTACACATGAACAGACATAATGTAAACAATTTAGTTAAGAACGTTAGTATGGAAATTTTTCAAGTATTATCAAAAACAATGTGATTCAGTATTTGTATGTTTCTTTTAAAGCTTTCTCTACCCCTGCCTTTCTCTCACCTGTCCCCAGGTCACTATGATGCCCTGCGGCCCAGTGTGGCTTTTGAATTTAGTGAGGACCCCTCAGTGGGGCAGATAGCGCTGGCCTTCCTCCAGGCTTCTTTTGCCTACAGCGGCTGGAATTTCCTCAACTATGTCACAGAAGAAGTTGTGGAGCCACGCAAGTACGACATGCATAGATACAGTTGTAAACCAAAGTTTACATACACTAACAAGGACCATGTATATCATAGCAGCCTTGAGTTTCCAGGGGCACCTACGACTCTGAATTTTCTATGATTGAGTGATTGAAACACATGGATCTTTGTCATGAAAAACAATCATGCATTGGGGTTCTTTCATGGATTTATTATAGGTCTTCTGAAAAAATTACAAAATCTACAGGGTCAAAAATATACATACAGCAATGCTAATATTTGGTTAAATGTCCCTTGGCCATTTTCACCTCACCCAAGCGCTTTAGGAGTCGTTCACAAGCTTCTGGTTGTATCTTTGACCACTCCTCTTGACAAAATTGGTGCAGTTTAATTCAACTTGTTAGCTTTCTCACACAGTCTTGTTTCTTCATCACAGTCCACAGAATCTCAATGGGGCTGAAGTCAGGACTTTGGTTAGACCAGTCTATAACCGTAATTCTAGCCTGATTTAACCATTTCTTTACCACTTTTCATGTTTGGGGTCATTGTATTTTATAACTGCATCCTTCTGGCCAGGGATTTTAGGTTTTCCTGTACAGTGTGGAGGTAATGCTCCTTTTTTTTTTTTTTTTGGTATTTCATTTACTTTGTGTAAAGCACCAGTTCCACTGGCCGCAAAACAGCATAATACTGCTACCACCATTCTTGACGGTAGGTTTGGTATTCTTAGGGTTAAAGGCCTCATCTTCTCTCCTGCAAACATATTTCTGGTCCTTGTGGCTAATAGCTATTTTTTTGTTTTATCTGACCATAGAACTTTCCTCCAGAAGGTCTTTTCTTGTTCCATGTGATCAGCAGCAGACTTCAGTTGCAGCGTCTGTAGGAACAACTTCTTCCTGCAGCCTCTCAGCCCTTGCCGATGTAAAACATGCTTGACTGTAGAATCTGACACTTGAGTTCCAGCAGCTTCAAAACCTGGTTTTGGGGATTCTTGGTTGACTCTTGACCATCCTGACCTATTCTCTCTTATCATGAAAGACCCAAAATGCATGATTGTTTATTGTGACAATAATTGTGACAACAATCATTCATTACATCATAGAAAATTAAAAGTTGTAGAAGTCATTGAAAACTCAAGACTGCCATGATATGCATTATCTTTACAAGTGCATGTAAACTTTTATTCACAACTCTAGGTATTTTTTTTTTATATATATATCTCTACAGTTTTTCATATGCGCTAATGTACAGTTCATTGTTCAGAGCTATTCCTAATCTTTTGTTTGCATGTGGAAATGTTATTTTTGTACTCACCACCATCTACTTATAACTTTATTATTTTATATTTATTATTAGGAACCTGCCCCGTGCCATATATATCTCCATCCCACTGGTGACCCTGGTCTACACAATGACCAACATCGCCTACTTCTCCTCCATGACCCCAGAGGAGCTGCTTGCCTCCAATGCTGTGGCAGTGGTGAGCAGCTCTTGATCTCCATGATGGGATGTTTCATGTGTGCACTTCTGTTCTTCTATCTATTCAATATGAAACAAGAATCATACTTGTATGGAAACATAAACTGTCTGAGGTTGTAAATCTGCTGGAACTGAAATCGTAACCATGAGAATGACCACAAGCAACTAATTAGTAATCAAGCAAGAAGTTGTGACTACGCTTCTCTGAGAGATTTGAAATAAAATCAGTGCTTGGGAGATTAAAGAATGAGGCTATCATTATTGTTTTTTTTAGATAAAAAAAACCCTGAAGAGATTTTATATACAAGTATGCATATCACTCAGTAGAACCAATAATCTGATCCATCTTTTGATGTGTTGTTTTAGACATTTGGGGAAAAGCTCCTGGGGATGTTTTCCTGGGTGATGCCGATCTCTGTAGCACTGTCCACTTTTGGAGGAATTAATGGATATTTGTTCACCTCCTCCAGGTACACACAAACACCATGCCTTGCTGTATGTTACACAACAAAGCTTCATTTCAGTTTCCTTTGATCACTGCCTATTGTGTCCTCAAAACAGATGTTTCAAGTTATTTCTAACATGTTCAGAGAAACTAAGCACACATACATGCATGTATGTGTTTGTTTGCAGATTGTGTTTCTCGGGGGCCAGAGAGGGTCACCTGCCTTACCTGCTGGCTATGATCCACCTTAAAAACTGCACACCAATTCCTGCACTGCTTGTCTGTGTAAGTACTGCACTGCCAGTTTTGTCTGTAGTTTCACAACAATGAAAGGTGACTGGGTGGACACACACGTCATTATTTACTGTAGAGCCTCTATCAATATGGTGCCATTTAAATTTTTGTGAAATTAATGTTTGAACCTGCCTTCATGTCCTACAGTGCATTGCCACAATAGTCATCCTGTGTATTGGAGAGACACACAACCTGATCAACTATGTGTCCTTTATCAACTATCTGTCCTATGGGGTAACCATCGCCGGCCTTCTGTACCTCCGCAAGAAGAGACCCAACCTGGCCAGACCCATCAAGGTTCAGACACTTGTTTATTCATCCATCTTCTGTACCTGCTTTATGTTGTAGTGGGTTCGGGGGGCTGACTTAGGATAAGAGGCAGGGAGCGCCCTGAACATTTTGCCAGGACATCACAGGACCAACACAGACCAACACCATGCACACTAACTCTGACCAATTTATTACCAATTTAGTGTCACCAGTCAACTTGCCATGCATGAAATCCTATGCAGACACAGGGAGAACATGCTTAGTCCTCATGAAATCACATCACGTCACTCCTGGCTTCTCTTCATTGGCTAACTGTTCGTGTACGTCTAGATCTGGTCCCAACAGTGGCGGGCCGTGCACTTTACTCCTAGGCATTCCGTGGTGTCCTATCTCAATCAAACCACCTCTTAACACCGTCATTATGACACCACGACTATAGACACTATCAGTATTATGCAGAAAGGCAGCATAACAGGACGTTACATTGCATGTAGCGAGAATGAATGCCACTACTAAAAGAAACCCAGTTAAAACAATTCAATAAGTCTCCGTTCACTGCAGCCACAGCTGCACCATATACATCACATCAGGGTTCTCACCATGTTATTTCTCTGAAAACACACGCTGTGTCTTGGCCCACTACACTGTCTTTCACTGTCCTCAGGGCAGATTTCTGTGGTCCTGGCAAGAACTGATGGCTGAAATATGATTGGATAAAAAAAAAGGCTTGAATATAAACATGCGCTGCTAGAAGCACCACAGCCCAGAGACACGCTATTAAATTAAGAGAATGGAGTATTGGGAATAAAGTTAAAAGATTAATGGGAAAATTTTACAACGTAAGTCAGTGATTCTGGTAGAGTTTAGGCCAGCAGAGAAGGAGATGCTGTCCCTAACGGCAACTACTGGGTCCCAAGCTACATAACAGAAATGTTGACTACAGCCTGATGAGTCAGCTCACAGCCTCAGCTCGTCAGGTAGCACCTGGCTGGTCGAAACTTAAATCTGAAGGTGCTTTGAAACAGCCTGTCTGAGGAGATAAAGCTGAAATAAGAAAAAAATGGCAAATGTTCAAACATACAGAAACAAACAGAACTATAATATAGATTTCTGCTAACTACCAGTGAGAGTTAAAATGACACCTCGTAAAATGGAAGTAAATGAAACCAATAACAATTGAAATATAATGTCAATCTTATCTTCATGTATATTTATTAAGTACTTATTTTCTGTATATTTAAAAAGAAGTCTATCCCAGCTGACTCAGGGTGAAGGCAGGTTCACCTGGACAGGTCGCCAGTCTATCACAGGGCTACACAGAGAGACAACCAAGCACACTCACATTCACACCTACGGACAATTTAGAATCACCAATTAACCTCAGCATGTTTCTGGACTGTGGGAGGAAGCCGAAGAACCCGGAGAGAACCCACGCTGCACAGGGAGAACATGCAGACTCCACGCAGAAAGATCCCAGGTCCAGATTCAAACCTGAGATGACAGTAGAGATAAACAGTAATTATATCACAAAGACATTATACTGCAGTTTGAAACTGTTGAAGCTACTTCACTAACCAGCAGGGCTTGTCTCAAAACTTTACTCAGAGGCAGTGGAGACAAAAACACAGTTGTGGCCCCTCACTACAGGGTCTAGCTCGGCTGGCACTCAATATGTAGCTACCTGTTTCTAAGGTATTAGTGGGAGCCCAAACTAGACTGCACTGCTGGTATTTTAAAAGTCCCCCAAATCAGCAATGAAGAAGCAAAACATAACTTTATTTTAAGCTTGCCACCTGACTGGAATCCATCCGATCAGTCTATGAAGCAACAAAAGTGGAGACTGAGAGCTGTCAACACAGGATTGTCAGATATTAGTAGGTGTGACCAGTTTGTCATTTACAGCCTTCATATGAACAGGAACAATGGTTTGGCGCCCCCTAGTGACACAAATTTAATTACACAGCAAGAGTTTGTCTTGATACATAGATCTCACTCACAGTTTCAAACTCAACTTCTACTGAAGGGGGTCTTTAAATATGTTTGTTTCAGATAAAGATCCGTCTTTACAGGGTATATGGATTTTTGTTGTATTCTGTGCAGGTAAACATGTTGGTCCCCATCACCTACATGGTTTTTTGGGCGGTGCTGCTGTGCTTCAGTCTGTACTCTGAACCAGTGGTTTGTGGCCTGGGAATGGTCATCATGCTAACTGGAGTGCCTGTGTACTTTGTGGGTGTTCAGTGGAAGGACAAACCCAAGTGGATCTACAGGCTTCTTGGTGAGCCGGTCTGCCCCACCATACAGCACATACTGATGTGATTTTTAATATATATATTTGTGTGATTTAGATTCCTCTAATTCTGACTCCTACTTGTGTCTTTTGTGTCACAGAAAAAGTCACATTCATGGGCCAGAAGGTGTGTTATGTGGTGTTTCCTCAGGAAGACCCCTCAGAGACTGAACCCCTCACTGCCTCCAAAGCCACTGACTGAGCAGTGAAGCTAACCAGGACTTCATTTTTACATCAACACCTGTTCTTCCAGTTTTTGTGTTCCAGTTTTTCCCAATGATTAGTCAGTAAATTGTTAAGAGAAGGCTTCATATATATTTTTGCACAGGTCCAACCTGAATCGGCAGGGATGGAGCCGCAGTGTGGAAGAAGTGTATGGTTGTACTTCGGCCTAAGCATGTTAGTCCTCCAGCTGAGGCATGCACTTCATTGGTTGGTTTGATAGGACTGTCCATTGTCTTCACCAGTATGTCAAGTTCTCTCTCTCCCACAGATCTTCATCTTTTTCCCCCCTCCTCTCACTTAAACAGCCTCCATCTGCCATCCTCTGGTTCACTTCCAGGACTTTTACTTTTGTGACTTTAACTAAATTCTTATGCTAATGTGCCTTATGAAATATATAGTGTATTGGTTTGTGCGGGTATTTCGAGTGTATAGTAATGTTTATGAGGTAAATATGCAAGCAGTTTCTGCACTTAGCAATACTTCTTTATTACTGCTGCTACCTTGAGCTCTGTTTCACTAATTACTCATATGATGTTCACTGTTGGTCAACCGTCGATGATGAATTTTTCTGTCTGTATATCTGCCTGACTACAATATCTGGCCATTAGTTTTACTTTACACCCACTGTTTTGTTTTCAAAATAATATCCCTTCTCTTTCCTGATATATACTGTAGGTGCCTTCAGGTTGCTATTAGAGAGAATATCTACAAAACTCTCATCTTTCCCAGCAATATTGACAGAGACAGGAGGTAAAGTTTGTTGCTGTCAGCTGGACCACTAGCAGACTCTCTGAGGAGTTAATAGGATGAATCAGTACAACACCGATGACAGGCTATTCTTCTATGTTTTGAAAGTTTCCGTCTTTGGTCTCCTGAGTTAAGCACTTTAAGACTGCTGAGCTTGTTGCTTTAGAAACGTTATCACTTCGGGAATGCCACTGTGAACTCTTTCAAGGTGCTTGACCAGCCAAGACAGTTATTAGATTTCAGATTTCTCACCTGTTGCTACGGTACAGTTCTTACCATTAACGTGTTGTTGGATAACATAGGCAGACAGATGGATGGCTGACAGTGGATGTTTACTTGTGCACAGGCCTGTTCTCTCCTCCAAAGACACACTGGCACTGCAGTGACCCCTAGCCCACTGACTCTTTATAGATCACATAACTTAGTATGGTGCTTTTGTCATAATGCAGTTGATTTGATTATAGATGATTAATGACCCTGTAGACTTTCTGTGGTCCTGTTGATTCAGCATATTGACTTAAACACTTCATTGAATAACTGACATTGCTGCCAGCCTCTGTGCATCAGTGGTTCCACCACTTTTACCAAGTCTGTTCCTTTACTGTGGCCCAGGAGCCATTGTTGTTGACATGTTGCATTTGGGTAATCTCTTAATCGCAGTTGTTTATAAGCTGTTTATGTTGTACATACAACAGAACAAATGAAAGTTTGGGCCATTGGCCTTTTTAAACAGGATTTAAACCAGCAGATTTAAACTTGAAGTGAACATGTGATCCTTTTCAAGGCCTGTAGATGCTGAGAATTTCTTGTGCATCAAATCCACAAAAAGAGACTCAAACTTAAGATGACACATCCAGCATGTCTGTCCTGCCATGTCCAGGCGCTGTTAGCTCTGAGATCTGTAAATACTGTGTAAAGAAAATAAACTGCGCGCCAGGGACTTCTACAAAGATCACATTCCTCAGACATGTTGTGATACATTTACATACTGTACAATTTATAGGTGTACCTTTGTGTTTTGTAAGAGTGTGAAGTTGTATAATAATAACAATGTAATTACTCATTAAAAATAGCAACTTCTAAAAAGCAGAACTGTTGATGTTAGTGAGTGTTTTGTTCTCTGTGTGGCACCATTATCAGGTCAAAAATTGTCCATTCTCTGCTCATCAACAAATAATGAAATCAGTGACAAGAGTAAACATGCCACCATCTCATTGTGAACATATGACTCAGTACAAAGGTAACTATGGTATTATTATCTATTTGTAGTAGTATTATGTTGTTAGTAGTAGTTGCAGTAGTTAATGTGTGATGCCAAAAAAGTTTACTACAGCACAATGAAGAAAATTTCAGCTGAAGCTTGGAATTTATTAATTGCAGGCACAGGAAACAAGGAGTAACAAGCAGGAGGCTGTACAAGGTTCAGATGTGCAAACCCCACAATGTCATGGCATTTCTTTTCCAGCACAAAATGTACAAATTCTCATTCTCAACAGATTCTCAAAATGACAGAAATGCTTTTCATACAAATACATGTCAACTTCAGCAAGAAGAACAACCTGTTTCAGTAGGACTTCACTTCCCAGCGACCTCCATCCTGTGTATTTACCTATGTCCTGCCCTAGTGATCAGCAGTTATTACTCAGTGACTGAACCATATTGAAAAGGGTTTTATTATGGATGTTATTAAAATTCTGGGAACAGAAAAACACTTGCTGGGTGAATGATAATAAACTTCACTAAAGGATCCAAACTGTAACATGTTACCACATCACTGTCCATGATTCATTGGCTACAGCCTGAAACATAATCACAGTAACGAATGTCACCAAGACTTTACAGTTTGTTATTTAGATAGGCTGGTAATTACACTGGGATAAGGCTACTGAAAATTACATTTCCTTTTCCCTAACTCCCTGCCACAATAATCCCAGAGACAAGAGTAGTGCACTGTAACTCCAGAGCAGTCAGCTGTATCAATCACTAGTCATATCACAAAGCTGTATCCAGACACACAGACACATCTAATCTCTTCAAACATATAAACCACAGCTGTTTTTCATGAAATTGTCCCTGATCATTACAACAGCAACAGAAAACCTTTAAGGCATTTAAAACACATATGTACATCACAAACCAATGGAGGGCATGCTCACAGCAGATATGTGAGGTTTTTTTTTTTATCCAGACAGCAGCTGAACTATTTCAGTTTAAGTCAAAAGAAACATGTTTTAATAGAAAGGAAAAAAGACAAAAAGAACCAGAACCAGGCTCATTTGCCTCAAAGAAAAGAAAGAAAATCAGAGCAGACTGTTGTGCAGGAATTTCTTGGGAGGGTATATGGAGACATTTCTAATGGCACATAACATGTAGCAGCTGTTTATGAAAGCACAAGAGGCTCACTTGAAGAAAAACAGCAGGAAACACAGTGTATTCAGCACATTAACCTGACAGTCAACCCACGTTTGGCTTCTGGTTTGTCTCACACCTTCCCTGCCCACAATGGTTATCCATCTTTTCCTTGTAGGATCTATATCCTGCAGCAAAAGAGAGACAAACTTACTGATTTTAAAGAAAAACTAAAGCGGTACATTCTTTAAAAGTCCAACAGTGATTAACAAAAGGTTACCAGTGTTGTACCTCAGGCAGACGAGCATTACAAAAAGCATCCATGACACAGGCAATCAGTTCAATGTTTGTCAAGGCAGAAAGAGAAATACAAAGTAGAACTAGTACAGGTCTCCAGTGAAGACTGAAAAATAGAGTTCTTTGCTTTAACGTCCTGTTATAGAAAATTCCACAGCATAGATATGAATTTCCACCAGAATGAACCAGCAGTCCAGCCATAGCAATGACCAGTGTGCAGTCAGCAGGACCACTGGGAAGGAACTCTGTTGCTCTTCTACACATTTCCTGGACATTCACATTAAATCTTCATGCCCTGAATAAATGCGAGCACACACAGACACAGTCAGCTTCATTCATGTGAGAGGACAGTTTGGGTTTGATATGAGAAGTACAAGGGCTGAGCAAAGTTACAGGCGCTATCCTTGGACTTACTGCTTCAGTTTTTATCCAGGTTTGGCTTTTCAAGTTAAAAATGCTGAACTGAAAAATACAATTGATTCAACTTCCAAAACCTGAAGAAGTTCTTGATCTTTGTTAAAAGGGGGTCAGCGGTCACTGTAGAACAATACGTTGGACAAAAACAAAGCTCTGACATGACTGAACGACTGCATGATAGGCGACATTGCACAAGTGTAAAAGGATGAGTTTTACAATTTGGGGAGATACATTAGATTCTATTAAATATAAGCAGCCAGTTAACTGCTGGGTCTATTCTTGTATGTATAAATTCTCATCTATAGGTGTACGTCCCTAAATATCAAACTTCAGTTTTAACCCTCTGAACCCCAAACCTGCCAGCGGGTTTGAAAGTCCTGTTTTTAAAAAAAAGCCATCTTTCCAGAATTGCGAACTAGTCATGTGTGCCATGTGGTTCCAACAAGGAAAATCTGAACTTCAAATTGTCATATTTCATCAAAAATCACTTTATTGCGGATGTCTTGGTCAAATGTTCATCAAACATAGTCTTTTCACTAGTGAGATTCTGTAAAAAGCCTTCAGTGACTCAGCTTTGACCAACAGTCACATGACAGAAATTTAAAGACTTTTAAAAAGTACAGAAACAAATTACAAATGGATGTAGAAAAATGTGTATACGTGCCCCATTTTTCAGCTTTGCTAACACTGTGGGCACTTGACAAAATGTGTTTGACATGTTGATTCTAAGTTTTTAAATAAAGTAAATAATCTTTCTACTTTTTGCTTTTCTATTTCTATGATTTTGGGCATTATAACTGTGTCCTACTGCACAGACAACCATGTTAGTTGTACTTGTAGCCATCATTGAGTTGTTTCTACAGAGGTGCAGGATTTTATGTTGCTGTGAAAGAGTAAAACTGAGGCAGGAGAAAAAACACAGCTAGAACGTGATCAGGGTTCAGAAGGTTACACTGATTTAAAGTTGTGTTCAAAGGGTGAATCTGGTGATTTTAAATGTTTTTGTTATTCTTAACAAATCTGATGAGAGAACAAAACCAACTGCTTTAACTTATTTCTCTGAGTCATAGAGCTCTAACAAACACTAAATGGCCTGTTCCTTCATCACTATGAGCAGTAGTTAGTTTTAACTTGATTACACACATACTCACTAGTTCACCAAATGTCTGCTAATCTTTAGCTTTGTCTTACACAAACGCACCACTCACTCCTGTTGCATAACTTCATGAAAACTGAAGTGTTCTGTTCTTTTAGAAAATGATTGAACCCTATTTAAAAACCACACACAGGCTGGAGTAGTGTTGAGGCATGAGCAAACACATGGCTAGTTTTGGCCTTTGCATATGACTTGTTAATAATAATAAAAACATCAAATATCACCACCCTTATCCTTGAATGAGGCAGACAATTGTGAAACACTTAAAATGTCATACAGTAATATTAACAGAAACTTCTACAGTAAAGTGGAATGGAGACAGAGCAGGGGGTCATTAATCAGTGATGACACAACAAGCTTTTATGGCTCACAGTATATAGCGGTGCATAATGGCTCTGGGTAACGACACAAAGGCTGTTTTGGCGTTATAGGTGCATGTTGCCAATATTGTTTTGGTACCGGTGGCCAGAATTAGTCAAAGTCAGACTTTCAGGAACAAGCTCATTAGGAATTTTCTGTCAAAACGGGTTAACATTAAGCTCAGAGACTGAGACAGAGATTTACAATACCGACCATAAGCCCGACCAATGCTGGTTTTATTCATCTTAGGGAAAGACTGCATATGCATCATTTTGTGCATTTGCACATTTTAGGTATTTAAAGTATTGAGTGGAATTATCTTGGACTCAGCCTGACGCTGTGCCTCCTCTATGTGGAGGGCTCAGGTCCAGGTTTTCACCTCCGAATCTGGTGGAGACAGGTTTCAAGGACACTTTATCAGAGCTCATCCTGCAGATGTCGAGTCTAAGCAGTGAGAAGAATATCTTCCTAAACCTTTTAGCATGGCGTGTCCCTCCCTGAATTTCTCCCCTCACCGCTGAGGGTTCTGCTGAACCTGTTGTTTCCCTCCCTCCTTCTCTCATCCCTGCCGTCCACAGCGAAGTGGCTGTCACTGTCCTCTGCTTTCACTGAAGAAGACAAAGGTTCATTGGGTGACACCACTTCCGATAACTGTGGGTGAGACTGGGCTGATGGTGTCTGGGAACTGCTGGGAAACACAGGGGGTGAGATAGGGGACAGGGGCCCCAAGGGTGAGTAACGTCTCAAGGAAACGCCCTTCAGGTTGACTGCAAGCTCCAGAACCATTTTTCTGGATGTCCGCCGGTGGCATGGGGGTACAGAGGCTTCCTGCGGGGTGAGAGGAAGTCTGCTGTGGGCTGAAGAGTCACTCTGACAGGGGGTGGGAGGTCCAGACTGTGTGCCCCCCCTGCTCTCCCTGCTGACAGGGGACAGTTCCTCTTCATCCAGACTGTCCACTGAGTGGAAAGAGAGAGGTGATGCAGGGCTCTCTGGTGTGCAGGGCTCCAGGTCCACCGTGGCTGAGCAGCAGGAGCCCCCCACATCAGCCTCATCCCTGAGCCCACCTCCAGGCATGGCCCTGTCCTGGGGCCCCTGCTCCCCCACAGTTCTGTAGCTGTGGAGCCCCAGTGTGATCTGTGTGGGTCCAGGGGGATCTAGCAGCGGGGCATGGCCTCTGGTTCGCCCTCCATTGTGGAAAAGTCGACTCCACAGATGCCCGAGACGTCGTCGAGAGGACGAGGAGGTGGAGCGCCGGGTCGAGTGACGCCTGATCTGTCTGCGCATCGCCAGCCGCAGGTTCTGTAACACAGAGGCCTGGATGTGGGGGACAAGACACGGAGAAAGAACCAGTTGAGTTCTAATCTAATTACAGGGTTCTCAGAGTGTATTACTGTGTATGGATGTGTCACCTGGGTGGGGTTGTAAACTGGGAAATCCTCCACTGGAGGGATGAGGCCCTGGGCAATTAACTGGCCATAAGATGGGGGAGCCTCTCTCTGAACAAACTCAGCCTCCATCCGAGTCATCTGAGTCTCAAAAGCTCTGCAAGAGAGTGAAAAAAGGTAAGATCAGGGGAACAGACAGATGGAAGGACAGGGGACAAGAGAATGCATTAAAGACATAATTAAAGAGATGAAGACAGACAGATGATGATTTAATTTGCAACTGCTAAGTCAACATTAACAAGATGACCTCAAAGCGAGTCACAGCATGTCCAGATAGCAGACATGCAGTACAGTAGCAGGATGAGCTGTGTGTCCTCACCTGTACTCTCTGCTCCTCAGGGAGTGCAGTTTGAGGGCACAGCCGAGGGCAATGACCAGCAGGAGACTGCACACCAGACTGCCGATCAGAGCGGCTGTGATCACTTTCCTGGGCACTGCTGCCAGACAGTCCCTCTCATCACTCCCGTCCAAGCAGTCCTCCTGGCCGTCACACCGCCACGTCTCAAAGATGCACAGGTTCGTCCCGCAGTGGAAGTTTCCAGGTTGGCAGTCATAGCAGTTCTTCTCGTCCGAGCCATCTGGGCACCTCTTCTGGTTGTTGCAGCGTTCGGAGGCTGGGTAACACACTCCGGTACCACCCTCGCAGGGGAACTCACCGTCTGGACACATTGGGCAAGATTCCTCATCACGACCAGACGGGCAGTGCCAGTAACCGTCGCAGCGCTGGCGCTCAGAGTAGCAGCCCTGATCACTGCCACAGGGACGCTCGCCGGGAAAACAGTAACCTTTGACCTGGGAGGGCGGAGGAGAAATACTTTACTGTCTACACCCTGACAGGACGACTGGTACTCTGCTTGACTGACTGTGTTCTCTGCACCAACACAACAGTTACAGACTGTTCAGAAAGGCTTAGACTCCTTAGGACAGATGGAACCGGTAAATTTGAAAAGGTGAGAGAAATTGAAAGAAGAACATAAAAAAACACAAGACGTGAAGGCACAATGGAGATGAATGAAAGGTTTTCTGAGAAACACTATGCAATGTTTCTGGGCTGCATCACCTGGTATGTGGCATTGAAACCATGTCCAGGACTGTGAGGCTGAGCCATGTACAAGACACTCATCTGTCCACGGCTGGACTCCAGCAGTGCCGGCCGCCTGTTGTTATGATACGACAACACTTGTAAGAGATGCTCTGCGCGCTGCATCAGGCCGTCGTAGACATGCAGAGAATCTCCGGGCCCCAGCTGCAGGTCCAGCTGCAGCACAATGGGTTTGGGGTCCTGAGTGTCCAGCAACCAGGAGCATCTCAGCTCAGCCACAGCGCTCCGGTTAGCGCGGAAAAAATCTGGAGAGGCAAAGGATCCGTAGAAGTTCCCCAGACGTTTACCGCAGGTGGTGTCAGGGCAGCCTAGTTCATCGGTTCCGTCGGGGCAGTCTCGGGCCCCGTTGCAGCGCAGGGCAGCAGGCAGACAGCGGGTGGACTGGGCCTCAGTGCATGGCAGGGAGTCGAAGGGGCAGAGGCCAGGCTGGGCCTCAGTGGGAGGAGGGGAGCAGCTGCGTTCATCCGTGGCATCCCCACATTCATCCTGACCGTTACACTTCCAGGCGCGAGGGAGACATTTCCCGTTCCCACAGAGGAATTCATCTGACTGACAGCTGCTCTGACCCAAGTGACCTGCAGAGGACAGACATTCACAAACTAGAGTTTCAAACATGAAACAAACTGACACCAGAATCACACTTAAGCAGCATCCTCTGTGAACAGAAACAGATGCATGGTGTGATCGGACAAAGAGTGTTTAGCACATGATTACAGTTGCAGTCATTTTGTTGTTGTGATGCAATTACTATTCATTTTGCAGCAGAAACAACCTTAAAAGGAGACACTACTACATTTAAGTCAGACACTAACAATCATTTAAACAGAGTGCATCACTTTAAGTCGTGATTCTGCCTGCCTGATTAATTCAGGTCCAATCTCCACTCAGCTCTGTTTACATCTCTACCAACATCTGGGGGAAATATCTGGCTCTCCAGCCACTAATGCTAAACTATTTTCAGGAGCTAGCTACTAGCTTTGTCTTTTTGCCATTTAGTGCTGGATATGTAGAAGAGGTGGTTGGTTTACCTGAGCTAGTTTTCAACACAAACTAAACCATTACCATTGCAGGCTGTCTGAAAGAACATTGTTTACTCTGATTTAAGGGTTCTTGGATAGTTTTTTTTTTTTTTTACTTTATACAGAAGACACTGAGTATGTTGACCTGTAGGCTCCCGAGTGCACAGCGACATGAAGGAGGAACAAGAGAGAGCGACAAAAAAGGAAGATTTGATTATAAAAAAAAGAAACGCAACATCAGTTGTTTGCAAACATCTCAGCTACAAAAAGACATCGACAGAAACAGGTCCTCTGTCAGCAACTGTTGCCAGCACACAAGGCAACACAACTAATGTGACCTTTTGAATCAGCACCACAAAGTTCTGTATGACGAGTGCAGACAGACCTGAATACAATCCAGAGCAAAGGATGATTTCAGAAGCCTTTGGATGTTAAACCATAGAAAAAACATGTTGTTTTTTTAGGTTTTAAACATTTAAATATTTTTTGGATTTTCGATTAAGATGCACTCTTCAAAATCACCCTAGTCACTCTAGAATGATTCATTCTTTCCAAAAAGAGTTTTTCAAGTAATCTGGTGAAAATTTCCTGTTTTTTAAAACACAGTATATATTGCAGAAAATCCAAATATCACATCCACAATTTTTTCTAATATTGTGCAGCTCGGTGCTGAGTTGTATTATACGGAAAAATTTTCCTAATATTTCAGTCTTCTTCCTTCTGTCTGTTTATGTGGTGGACATAATATTAGGAACACTTTTCAGTTAGGGCATGGACCAGACAAGCGATAGCACTGTCTTTGTTCCAGTATCATCCTGCTTACCTCTGATGTAAGACAGCCGGAAGCCTTGAGCTTGCCCGGAACTGTTGGCCTGGGAGTGGAAGTAGAGCCAGACTCGCCCCCTGGTGGAAATGAAGGGAGGAGGCAGCATGGAGCCACACAGCCTGGACTCTCCGCTCCATGTAGGCGTCAGCAGCAGCCAATCTCCCAAGCATCTTCCTGAATCCGCCACGTCAAAGTTACGGAAACTAGAGGACAGGATTGATCCTTTAAGGTGCTTGCTGTGCAGGACATCATGTACGCAGTGCATGTGTGACGGAGTCTACCTGATGGTGATGACCTCTCCCTGACCGCCCTGGATATGCCAGCTGCAGTTGATTCCAGGTGGGTAGTTTAAAGGCCAGGACGGGCTGTAGATCACACCCCTGCGCTCTGTATGGACCTCCACCTGCTCACTGCAGCCTGCTGCAGGACACAGACACACACACACACACACACACTCTCTCGTGAGGTCGGCCAATAGTCTGGTTGTAGATCAGTACCAGAAACACTGATAGATATTCTAGCACTAATACATTTCAGGATGTTGCCAAATGACTCAACAACATTTTCTCTGGGATTGTTTATTTGTGATCAGTACAAAAACACTGAAACAATGGCTGACAAGACTAACGACCGTAGTGCCTTTGGGGGGAGAGCTCCATGCTGATCACATGGAGGCTAAAACAGAAGCAACAGCAGTCAAACTGGCAGCCAAGGCAACAGCATCTCCTGCTGTCATCACACCACTGCTCCAGGGAACAACACACAGTGTGAGGTGGCCAAGAGCAGCAGCAAGAATAAACACAGAGCTCTGGTGGAGGGCAGCCACCCAGTCCTGTTGTTTTTGTAATAAGAAAAGGCATTAGGATCAAAGTCCTAGTTTGGAGATTTGAAAAGAAGCGAGAGAATTTTTATTCCTGTGGCATCAGTGGGAAGGATGTTATTTCATTCTTGCACTGAGAACAAAAATATGGAGTTACCATAATCAGTGTTTAATCATGTCATTACTGCTTAATGCCACAGTAGGAAGCAGACTATCTAAAAAGATTGTTAAATAAACCGAACCACAGAGAGCATTCATCAATGACTATTCATCGCTGACACGCAGCAGGGAGTCTACTCACTTTTGCTGAGTATGTGTTTGTGTGTTTCAGGCTTTCTTGATGCATCAGTGAAGTCAGCAGAGTGAAGCAGGGGGAGGAATCGTTTAAAGGCCAGTGATGGATATCGACTGCCGGGACATGTCCAGCTCACACATACACACTAACACTGTGGAGCAGACGCAGTAGAGCTGCAGACTAGTGCAGTGATTCTGGATTCTGATCACAGTATTTACTGTTTTTTTCATTACATCACATATTTCAGTTATCTTTATGATCATCATTAAATTAAAAATACTATGTTTTTGTGTTTTTGTTTTCTCTGCCGTCAAACTTAAAGTGCCACAATCAGGCAATGGTGGAGACAGCAAATCTTTGTGACTTTCTGAACAGTAGAATTCACTGGTTTTAGGTTGTAGGTTTTGTGTTTATGTGCAGCATCAGATGCAAAATGAGCTTTAGATTGGTTCATCTGCTGTACTTGGTCTCTGTCAGACCCGTACACGGTTTCAAATCACTACAGGCTTCTTGGCTGCTGACTTGTCAAAACGCTTCATCACAGCAACAGTTACTCAGGAAGCAGCTTCTAATCAACAGTGGAGAAAAGAAACCATATCCAAACTGCACTGCAGCTACATGCAACACTGACTCTCCGCTCTGCTCTCCTGTTCCTATGATGTTCATGCTGAAATAAGCTCAGCTGCAAAAAAATTCATCAACATAGTCTTTTACTGGTGTAACTTACAATGAAAAGAGAGAGGGACACAAAATATATTATCAGAAAATACGCACTGAAATGCACTTTGTATTTCAGATTGATGGTGATGTTGTACACATGGTGGAGAAACTACTATTACAGACTTTTGACTTACATACTTTAAGTTTCAGCTGTAAAATGTAGCTTCAGCCACTAAAGGTGTTTATTATCCAGAAAAATAGTTTCTAGACTATATTATGTGACATTACTAGATGTGTAAATAGCATTTTACACTGTGTTCCAAATAATTATGCAAATTGTATGTAAGTGTCATAAAGATTAAATTTTTTGTTTTTCAATTAAACCCATGGACAGTATTGTGTCTCAGGGCTCTTTGGATCACTGAAAACAATTTCCGACACCTGCGATAATTAGTTTGCCAGGTGAGCCCAATTAAAGGAAAAACTACTAAAGAAGAACGTTCCACATTATTAAGCAGACCACCATTTTCAAGCAATATGGGAAAGAAAAAGGATCGCTCTGCTGCCAAAAAGTGTGAAATAGTTGAATGCCTTGTACAAGGTATAAAAACCTTAGATATTTCACAAACACTTAAGCGTGATCATCGTACTATTAAGAGATTTGTGGCTGATCCAGAGCACACACAGGTTTGTGCAGATAAAGGTACAATGAGGAAGGTTTCTTCCAGACAAATACATTGGATAAAGAGAGCAGCTGCTATAATGTCATTACAAAGCAGCAAACAGGTATTTGAAGGTGCTGGTGCCTCTGGAGTTCCACGAACATCAAGGTGTAGGATCCTCCAGAGGCTTGCAGTTATGCATACACTTTCTATTGGGCCACCCCTAACCAGTGCTCACAAGCAGAAACGGCTGCAATGGGCCCAGAAATACATGAATACAAATTTTCAGTCTTGTTCACTGATGAGTGCCGTGCAACCCTGGATGGTCCAGATGGATGAAGTAGTGGATGGTTGGTGGACAGCCACCATGTCCCAACAAGGCTGCGACATCAGGAAGGAGGTGGCAGAGTCATGTTTTAGGGAGAGAGCTGGTCGGCCCCTTTAGGGTCGCTGAAGGTGTGAAAAGTATGTGGAGTTTCTGACTGTCCACTTTCTTCCATGGTACAAAAAGAAGCACCATGCCTTTCGTTACAAAGTCATCTTCATGCATGACAATGCACCATCTCATGCTGCAAGGGATACCTCTGCATCATTGGGTGCTATGGGCATAGAAGGAGAGAGACTCATGGTGTGGCCCCCATCCTCCCCTGACCTCGACCCTATTGAGAACCTTTGGAGCATCCTCAAGCAAAAGATCTATGAGGGTGGGAGGCTTTTTACATCCAAACAGCAGCTCTGGGAGGCTATTCTGACATCCTGCAAAGAAATTCAAGCAGAAACTCTCCAAAAACTCACAAGTTCAATGGATGCAAGAATTGTGAAGCTGCTATCAAATAAGGGGTTCTATGTTAAAATGTCACTTGACCTGTTAAGATGTTTTTTTTGACTGAAATAGCTTTTGATTTCAGTAAATACAACTTCCTAATACTGCAAATTCAATAAATGACAATTTTCAGTTCTTTACAACCTACAAAAGGTTTTGGGACTCTGTTGTGCGTAATAATTTGGAACAGTGCATTTTAAGTTTTTTTATTTTTGAAAAAAATCCTGCTATCATTGGGAGGTTTGTCCAATAACATTCGAATTATACTTTAACATCTGATGACTTAAAAATTATGTTGACTGTCATTTGCATCGACTATTTAGCAAAATCAAAGAAAAATACAATTTGCATAATAATTTGGAATGGGGTGTACTCTTACAGCTGGTTGAGGTGGATGTACTTCAACTACTACAGATATAGTTAAGTAGTTCAGTCCTTCACTTCAGTGGTTTCAGATGTTCTCGGTGCATCATCTTTTTTTTTTTTTTAAACTGTAAAATATCAACTATGTAAGGAGCAACTATAGCCGTAGTGCAGACGAACATGCATTTCCAAACTAAATGTAGTACAGAGGAGTGGAGTACTTAGATCTTTACCCCGATAAAAGTACAGCAGTGTTAAAATACTCCATTACAAGTCAAAGTCCTGCATGAAAACTCCTAATTCAGTAAAAGTACACAAGTATCAACAACAAAACGTAGTTAAAGTATAGCAGTAAAAGTTCTGGTTTGGTCTCTCTGACATATTATTGTATCTGATGAGTATACTACATACACATGTGTTTCCAATTTCTTCTCTAGTCTTTGAATTTTGGTGAGATTTTTTGATGATTTGAACATTTATTGAGATGAATCCAAGTGAGAAGCTTGGAGGGGAAAATCCACATTTAGTGTAGCCGTCAGTCATCTGAAAGGTGAACCCGAATACACACTGATCTTAGTAGGAAGCGGAAAATGTTGACAACCACTGGTTTATTTTTAAAAGTAACTAAATCTAATAAATGAAGGAAAGGAAAGGACAAGACTTCCTCCGAAATGTAGTGAAGTGAAGGAAGAAAGGAGCAAAAAAAGAGAAAAAATGTTTTTTTTAAGTACAGTACTTGAGTAAATGTAGGCTTACTTAGTTGCCTTCCACCACTGGTATGAAGTCATACAAAGTGAACACTGTAAATGTACCTAGATAATCCCCCACTAATGCAAGCAGAGTAAATGTGAGAGGAGTAGGTGGATTAAGGTTGTGCTGCAGGATTAAGCCCTTTAATTTTTCATTCACGTTGTTCTCAAATACAAAATGTAATCCTCTGAAGCTCTGACAGTGTCTGAAAAATGCTCAAATACAGAGACGCTGGTGTCACTGCTTCCTAAACTGTAAAATTACACAGTTGAGGTGTGTGTGTGTGTGTGTGTGTGAGGTTGCAGGTCAAACAAGCATCGACATGAGTTTGGGATGGTGTGTGTTTAATGAAGTGTGTGAAAACCCTTCTCCCTTCTCACACACTGACACACTCCTGTGAAATCTCAGCTGGAGTTCGTCTCCCGCATCCTTCTCCTTTATTTCCATGCGATGATAACAGAGGGAGGGTGGGGGAGGAGGTGGAGGGGGGAGGCAAGGATTGACTGGCTGCAGAGAAGCAGTGATGTAATGCTGATAGCAGCATCACATTTGTGAAAGAGCATCCATGTTTCCACACTAACCCTGATCATTTCCCCACCACAGATCAATACGGCGGCAGCTCTGACAGTCTCATCTTCTCTCCATCCATCCAACAATGAAAACATTCCATCTTCATCTATCATATCACTTCATCAGAGTGACACTGGAGACAGCAGCACTCACACTCACACCCGCTGCTGTGGACACCGGGATGCCCAGGTATCAGTGATGTAATGACATGACAAGGTTTGACTTAAAGCAGCTCCAGTGGTGTTGAAGAGGCAAACAGCCTCCAGTAAATGCTACATCTGCTCTATGGACTCTCCGGCAGGATCTGCACCACTTGCGTGCCACCATGTGTTCATGGGGATTAACAGCAGAGCTATATTAACAGATGTGCACAGATTTGCAGTTAAACATCACAGCAGTGGGGACGCATTGTTGTTTCTCACCTGCACAGAGGAGAGCGGAGCGGAGCAGCAGCAGCAGCAGCAGTCTCATGGTCCGGCCGCCCAGCGCCGCTGGTTTCACATCCGACTGCAGCTCCACTGTTCGCTCGACATGTGTGAGACCCAGCCAGGCTCCGTCATCTGTGTCCAGCTCAGACACACCGACAGTCCTCACTGGAAAAAAGTATTGTGTCCTTTGCAGCGGCAGCAGAGACTCCAGCGTCAAGGTAGAGACACGACAGCAGCCAGTTCACCGGGGCTCCTTCACAATAAAAGCCGCGTTTGTTCTAAGAGCAGTACTTTAAAGCAAGAGTGCCTCAGTAGAGCCACTAGTTGGAGACCTTCATCCGTCTGATGTTGCAGTGTCTCAGCGTACCCTACCTGAAACATTCAAGCACAAATAATAATTGATGTAAAGGTAAAAAGCCACCAACAATTTACCAAAAATAATAACAAATATAAAACATACACTAAACAGCCACAACATTAAACCCAGCTCCACAGAGCTGTGAAGATGAGGTTTGACCCCCCACAACGTCCCACAGATACCCAGCAGACTTTCGATGTGGTAAATTTGGAGGCCAAGTGAACTCTTGAAGACCTTGAACTCTTTATGTTCCTCAAACCACTCTTGAACAATGTTTGCAGTGTGGCAGAATACATGATCCTGCTAAGAGGCCGCTGCTAACAGGAACTACCACTGAGACGAAGGGCTGCACATGGTCTGATATGTTGCATGTCAAGGTAACATCCAGGTCAATGCAGGACCCAAGCAGCAAATTCTATATTATTCTAACTCCTGCTGTCTTGCCACAGTGCATCCTGCTGCCATTTTCTCTTTCCCAGGTAAACAGCACACACACATAGCCAACCATATGATGTAAAACAAAATATGCTTCATGCTTGTTGCACGGTCCAGTTCTTAGCTCCAGGGTGCCACTGTGTCAGCAGTAGACAGGGTGTACAGCATTCATTAAGTGACACTGCTGTGTATTGCACAGACACGTAACTTTATGGTAAAACTACTTTATTGCAAACTTAAAATAGAACACATTAGATATTAATTAGGAATACAACAAGGAAAAAGAGCATTCAAATTAAATGTTTACAAATATTTGGCAAGTGAAATAGAAGAACAGTGATCGACGGTGTATAAAAGTAGAGCACATGATGACAAAGCACAATAGAAAACGTTTTTATTTATGATAAATGTATTAATAATGTATTCCTAAGCAAAAGGCAACACAACTGCTGGCTCAAAGCAAATCATCTAAGTTATGTATAATTTGGCGTGGAGCTTCAAAACAGCAGGCTCTGTGATGGAGGACGAGTCGGGAACCACCTTGGGGCTTTGTGGGTCTTATTTTGAAGTCAAAGCCGTCTTCCTCTGTGTCCATTGCGGCTCACTCTGTGTTCCGAGTCCACATATGAAAGAAGAAAAATGATCCACACTATTGTGACTTTGAAGGCTCTGCTGTCCTCCTCATCGTGTTAGATGGTGCCGTGGATGGTGCAGATGAGCACCAGCAGCGCTGACAGGTGGCGGACACCGCGCTGCTCCGGCTCTTCCTCCTCCGTCCCTCCATTGTGGTCCGACGGCTTCTAGGACCAGCAGGCCGCGTCAATGGCGCCCCCATGTGGTCACGGGACGGAACTGCAAATGTGACGAAGTAAGAGCAGTACACTGTCCCTTTACATGACATTCCTGCACCTTCACAAATACCAACGTTCTTGTTTCTGTTGGGAAAAACAACACTTGACCGTTTCACCGTATTTAATAGATAAATTTTATTCGTGTTCACCATCAAATGACAGAAACGAAGGCGTGAGCAGACTGAGGCGCATCGAAAAAAGGCACCGCTGGGATTCGAACCCAGGATCTCCTGTTTACTAGACAGGCGCTTTAACCAACTAAGCCACGGCGCCAGTAGTTGTTAAAGAGAGAAATTCGGTGTTATGAACACTGATGTGTAGGATGTTGTCGGTGATGTCATACATATGTGATATGATTTTAACGTTGTTTGATGGGATCATTATGTCTTCGTAATGGATTTCTTATACCAAGGCTCACTGCCACTGAAATAGGCATTTCTACGTGATAAATTAAAAGTTATTTTCTCTTCATTTTATTTTGGGTTCTCTGAAAAGTTGATACCAAAAGTAAAACTGCTTTTTTCACCAATCGTCAACCCATATGAAACTTATCAGCCTGTGAGGTGACCCGGGGACCGGGGGGTCACCTGCGACCGGAGCCACACCACCACACACAGTGGACACGGTTAGAGGGCTACACATGTACTCACTAGAGTCACATCCAAATCGTGAAGTAATTAAATTGTGGTATCAAGAAATAAGTAATCATTACTTGGAAGAATGGTTCCAGATTCTTTTTAATCAGTTGAGGGGTTTTATCAAAAAGCTTAATACATACAAGTCCGCTGCGGTGTCCAGCCAAGCCCAATAAACCAAACTACCTGCATGACCAGTAGTAAGCTCTACAGATATGAAAGTTTAAAGTAAACCCAATTATTCACAGTTGGGATAAAGTAATTTCAGCTGTTACAGTGTAGTGATTGTCTGCCTCTCTAACAGCTGAGTTGAGTTCATCAGAAGCTATCTCAGAGTAAAGTTAATCTACAGGTATTTCCATTTACTCACATTGCATTGAGGATAGACTGTGATCTCATTCACTTTCATGAGGGGCCTGACTGATGATGGAAACTTTTTAGAAAGGAGATTTGGTCAGGTGGCATAACCTGTCAACAGAGAGTAGCTGGCAATCAGTGCAGACAGAATCCTTGGATTAGTTTCAGTCACTGACACCATTTATAGAGCAAACAGTTGATTTGTTTTCCAGTGAGATGTTTTGAAGCTTTGCGTGCTTCAAATGAATTTCTATCCGTTCCTTTTGTTTTGGTGATGCCATAGTGTCAAAACATGAGAAGATATGCTGTACCATTAAAGGTACTGTTTTTTGTAAATAATACTGAGAATGAAGAAACCACAACAGCACACAGTACCTGATATTTCAACAATTTATTCAACAACTTCATAGACATTTCTTAAGAAGTGTGCTGCTTTACTTGATGTTTGATAAGTGCGGGAACCAAAGCTTTTTACATGCACATGGCCTCAGCACAGATACAGACGATAGGTTTTTCTCATTTCACTTATCATTTTTCTTTTTTTAAAAATCACACAGCTTGGAATACAGCAGCTGATGAAGCTTACCAACAACCACTTCAATGATATACACAATAACCAATGTTCTCTTTGAATTAAAATGTAAAGAAAGAAAAAAAAGTAAAAACCTACAAAGAAAATAAAGCTGTAAAAATCAGAAACAGATCCTACAAATGGCGCTGAGTAGATGAGTCCATGGATCTGCACGTCACGTTGCTCAGCTGCTTTATATCCATATGCACATTGGTTAGTTTTTAAATTAATGTAAATACTATGAAAACAAAATGCAAGTCACACACTCAGCAAACAAGAAACATTCCTTTCGTTGACTGATCTGGAGTTCCCATTAGCGGAGGGGATTGGACTTATACAGGGGCAACAGTGGAAGAGAAGGGTGGGGGGTTTACTTTGAACACCAGATCATAGTTCTACATGGCGTGGCATTCACTGGGGCAACCGCTTGTTGGGATACATCTTAAATATTTTATATGACTTCTACCTGAAGTTGCTGTTTAAAGTGTCTAAATCTGTTCCAGGTGCAGTGTAATAAATCTTTGGCTGCCCCAGTGTGAGTTCCACAGACAAAGATCAAAACGATTCAAGCACTTGAGTTAATAACATTAATCAACAATTCCAGGTGCATGACTCAATATAATATATTACCGGATCCATGTCTGAGGAGCTACCAAGCCTCTTCAGCCTCACAGAAGACTGTGTACTCGGCGACTCATACATTTACTCCCCAGGTAGAATGGGGGTGGTGTGTGTGTGTGTGTGTGCGTGTGTGTGTGCGTGTGTGTGTGTGCGCGCGAGTTAGAGTGAGAGTATGAGATTACTGGTGGGCACACTGTACCCCCGGACCATGGTGGCCACCCTCTTCGTCGGAGCTGTCGTTGTACGCCTCTCTGCGGCTACCCGATGTTGAGCTCTGGCTGACATCATAATCCTGCAGGTCAACCTCCTCGGTGTCTCCAGTGATGATGGGCAACTCTGGCCGTGAGGGCAGCATGTCTTCCAGTTCCTACACATGAACATATGTCATAATGCAGCCTTAAACAGACAACTGTGTCAAAATAGTTGCAGGGTGATGGCTGCAGTGCTACTGAAGGGATTTAGCCATCACCGAGGAACAACTTTACTTAAAAACAAGAAGAAATGTTCCTGAGTGAATCCCATTCATGGCCAGAAGAGTGCTTAACCACTTGGTGGAAATGAATTATTATACAAATGACTTCTAGTGGGGGCCTGAAGCTTCTTATTACAAACACTGAAAAGAGTGTGAGCTTACTTGCTCTACCTGACCTACACTGTCACACAATTACAAATAAAATTGTACCAATGAACCGTTACATAGACTCAAACTGTTTCATTAACTAATAATTACACATATTCATCACAGCACTGTGTGCACGTGTGTGCTATTATTTATTATTGATAAATACAAAAATCATAAAAGCAGAATTGCCCTGATAACACTGATGTATATCAAGGTCAGATCATTCCTTTATCAATCATCATTTTGATGCATGTTCATTTGTTCGTATTTTTCCGTGTTCTGTTAAGAATTATTGCCTGTGTAACTTGATAGGCAAGTGGTTGAATTCAAAGTAAAAAGGTTAAAGAAAAAGTTAAACCTCTTTTTTGTAAGAATTAAAAAGGGGTCAATAAAAATGATCAACATTCATCAACAGGCTGAAATGGAATACTTTATTGTGATAAATGTTTCCGCTATTGTTACTGGTATAATCAACCATCAGACTGATCAATTAGTCTAAACAAAAACGTCATGCCTTATATCAAGAAGCCCAAAACCTAAAAATATTCTAGGTAAGACAAAGTTAAAATATGATCATGTAAGAAGCTGAAACCACAGAATTTTTGCCTGTACAGTACTGACACGTAGCTTGTTTTCTACTAAAGGTGTTTCAACAAGGGAGCAAACATTTACCTGAAAAAACAAGTTTCTACCACTTTTAGCATAATACTGGGTAGACAGCGACTTCACTAGTGAGCTGTAGCCTTCTGAAAATCATAAAAGGTTTAACCTAAAGCAGCTGCTGTTTAAGACGAGGAGCGATGTAGCCCTTTTTCTCCAGTAGCTGCTAAAATAAAACCATCTGCTTCCCAGCTTCAAACTACAGCCTGTGTGTTGACACTGTATCAATGCACTGCTGTTGTTGCAGGGACGCCCCTCAGAAGCTTGACAGTTAAAGGAAACACCTGACTTACAACCTTCAAACATTATACATTTGAAATTACTTGTACAATGCATGAACTTTTACTGCAGAATGAAATGTTGTTTCAGTTGTAGAATAAAACTCGTACATTCTTGAGGATATCTGAAACACTAAAGCCAGTAGTTGGGTGTTTGCAATCATGATCAGCACAATTCATATCCTTGCTTGTATAAATCTGTGATGACAGCCAAGGGAGGAGCTTCAAGTCCTAAATATGTGTTAATGCTTAAAAGCTACTAAGTCTCTCTGGAATTCATAAATAGAAAATCCCCATCTGACTTCATATGGAATGACAAGGAGACATGACTGTCAGCACCATAGTTACACTGTGTCAGTACAGTGTTGGTTCTGGTCAGTAGCTTCTCTGAATGTGTCTATGCTCACTATAAAAAGCAAAAAAAAAAACACCAGGAAATGAAAGACTGCCAATTAAAGAAGTCATACCGCAAGTTTCTCAGGGCTGATCCAGTTGTTGTCAGGGAACTGGACATCAAACTTGACATATAGATCTCCCTTCTCAAATGGGTTTCGGTACTGTGGCATGCCCTCTCCTCGCACCACCCTGACTGAGCCTGGTAAAAATGAACTTTGGTTAAAAATGAGGTTTATTCACAATTCACATGTAT
>NW_007577758.1:1435319-1447217 GCF_000690725.1 Stegastes partitus
CTTTGGTTAAAAATGAGGTTTATTCACAATTCACATGTATTATTATAATTATTGTTGTTATTATTATACACTGTGTTCCCAAAATTTGATGGATGCAATGATGTTAAAAATAGACAAGAAAAACATGAAATGACAAGACTGTTCACCTGGTTCAATGACTTTGCCAGCAGGATACTTGACAACGATCTGCCTTCCATCTAAGTGTTTCAGCATAAACTGGAAGCCGCACAGCGCTTCCACCAGCCCAATCTTGTGATTCATGAAAAGGTCATTGCCTTCTCGCCTGTATACCTGAAAATGGAGAGAAAGAGGTGATTAAATGGTAAATGTCTGCACTTATATAGTGTTTTTCTACACCATACACCAATGGCAACAGAGCTGCCATGCAAGGTGCTGCCTGCCATTGGGAGAAACTTTGGGTTCAGTGTCTTGCCCAAGGACACTTTGACTGTGGGTTGGGGATCGAACCACCAACCATACGATCAGAGGAAACCCGCTCTGAACCATAGCCGCCCCAAATATCTGTAAAGGCTGTAAAGTATCTAAAAAAAAATCAATCACTATTTTCTAGATATTTGCTGTTAGGTGATTAGAAATGTTTGTTATAAAACGTGCTCTTTGTAGCCATGGAGTTAACACCAAAACCATAGATGAAACTTGTGAATCAACAGTCAAACATACACAGCATCACAGGATGCTGGGACGCTCTTTTCTGTTCACGTGAGATCAATTGAGATTGAAGAGCTTGTCTACTGCAGTTAGGTCAGCTGTTTTTCAGTTTTGCTAATGTTTAACAGTCTCATTATTGTTATTGCTCACTAAGGCCGATATCTCAAGGCATTACGAGTCATTGTTTTCCAGACACTGGGTAATCAGTGGCTGCCTTCTAATTTAGCCGCTAGCCGTTAGCCTAGCCTCAGCCATTGTGAAAGTAGCTAATTTCCTAGCTTGTGGAGATGACTATTTTTGCCGGTTGTGTCAATGCTACGGAGACACTGCTGAGACCACAGAGTGATTACAGACAGAACAAGGCAGCTGCATTAGACCCAATGTAGTGCATTTAATTTAGTGAAAATCTGCTGATAAAAATACCAGTACCAATAATCAGAAAAATTCCAAGTAACAGTCCCTATAACTGGCCAGGCCGGTAATCGACCTATCCCCAGTTTGAATGGTTTGATCTGTTATTGTAGTGAGGATAGAGTTAAGTGCCATTAAAAACAAGAAAATGACCAGAGGCAATTATTGCACAAAACATGAAGTTATAATTAATTTGGTCAGAATAATTCCTTAGCCTAATTCACAGTTGCTGCATGACTGATTCTGACTGTGTAAGCAGACTGAGGTGCAGTGTGCGGTTCAGTTTCTAAGGGGTATGCATATAAGCAGACTGTTGCTTTGCTTAACACTGTCCATTTGCCTTCTTACATGGAGGTCCTATGTACATCCCTATGAGACAATTGAGTGGACGTCTGTGTGGATTGTCAGTGATCCAGGTCATGGTAACCCTATGTGCTTCAGTCAAATGTAGCTGGACTTCTCTGTTTTGGTTCTTGAAACAAGACAAAAAAAAGAGAAGGCCTGTTTCTTTTCATGGAAGCTCTTTGGTCTTGTAGGCAAGGTTTCCCTGACATATCGTTAATCCAAGAGGGATGTAGTGCTAATCATTGAAGCTTTTTCTCCCATAAGTCAAACAAAAACTGCGGTCTTCCAGAACTGTCCATCGGTCACAGGCTTGCTCTGCTGTCAAGTTCTTGAAGAGTTCAAAATAATCATTTCCTCTGACAGCCTGTTTTAGTGAGCTCATCATCTGTGACAGCCGTAATTACGGACTGACCGACAGATTTTCCCCCGCTTGATTTCTGCAGCAAAGATGTCAAGAGACACTACAAGCTTGTTGTCAGTGGTCATAAAGTTAGTTCTATGGCAGCAAAACACATTACACAAGCCTTCAAAAGCCTCTGAAAATCTGACAAACTGAAACACTAAAAACACTAACGAGCTAGGTAACATTAGGTCACAATCAAGTCATAATGCAACACTCATTACCATACTATACAGCAGCGGTCCCCAACCACAACTGGGCCATGGGTCATTTTGGACCGGTCCGCACAGAAAAACAAAAAAAAAAAAGTTTTGTTTTATTTTTATTTCCACAGGGTGTTTAATTTTGAAAAATGACTAGCTCGTCTTCCTGTCACTTTCGTCTGTGGTTGTTTTCCGCATTTGACTGTCAGTTTTTATGCTGTTAAAAGAAGCCATCAGTCTAATCGCTGCCGAAATGTATAAAACAACAAACGTCTCCGGAGAGCTTCTTTGGAAAGTGGGACAGACTCAATGCTGAGACAGAAGAAAAAGCAAAAACATATTCAACAAGTAATTTTTTTCATTTGTGAAACTTTTTAATAGAAAAAAATATATTATTTTTGTTATGTGTGCAATGAGTGGTCTGTAGAAACATTTCTTGCGTAAAACCGGTTCGTAGTGCAAAAAAGGTCGTGGACCGCTGCTATACAGTACATCAAAAAGATTTAGTATGTCCCAATTCATAGTATATCAAATGCAGTATAAAAAAAAATTTCTACTATGCAAGTTTTGCAGTTTGCAACCCAGCAGGCTTTTCAGGCCATTCTGACATTCTTGTAGTACTTGCTTTCAGCACTTCTAAATACCACACTATATCTTAATATCATCATACCACCAAAGTGCTAAATAACAAAATCAGGTACAAAATTAAACATGATTTAAGCTGATTAAAGTTGTGCAAATAATTCCACAGAGGCGTGATGTTTCAACTTGCTTTTACTGTGCAAGCCAAAATGTTTAACTTATCTTGTATGCCTGTATGAACCGAAAAGCTCATTAATGGTAAATGGACTACACTTATATAGCGCTTTTCTACCTTAGCGGCACTCACAGCGCTTTACAATGTTTTCTCATTCACACACACATTCATACACAAATGACAACAGAGCTGCCATGCAAGGTTTCAGTGGGAGCAACTTTGGATTCAGTGTCTTGCCCAAGGACACGTTGACTGCATAGGGGCCACCAACCTTACGATCAAACAACACCCGCTCTACCACCTGAGCCACAGCCTCAGCCTATTAACACAATTACTATTTCTTTCTCATTGTTTCTAACAAATTACTCTGCTAACGTTATGTTATTGTGGCATGGCGGGAACACCTAGAGCACTCAGTTCCCAAAATCAGTGTTATCTGTGTTGTTCTAGCATGCTGTAGTAACCTACTTTGCATCCACCATCTACTTATGTATTGTGACATTAAAGATAGACACCCCCTGGGAGAATGAGCCTGGGGCACTGCAACACCTCAGCCTGCTGTTCCAGTTAAGTCAAAGTCACATGTAGGCTGGTTAGGGCCACATATAGTGATGTAATCCAGGCAAAATAAACAACATTTCCTCCCCCTCCAAAGAAAAAAAAAAAAACCTAGAGGGGAAAATAACTTAAATACATAAATTATTTACATTTACCATGTGAGGCTAGACATCAACAGAATTTTGGCATTATAGCAAGGATAATTTTCAAAATGGAAGGTATCCAATAAGTCCTACGTAATGCCACATAAGACAGCTGAGTGGACACTGTGTAGATGTCAAACATCCAGGTTATAGTAATCCTATGTGCTGCAGTCAAAATAACACTGGAACTCTCTCTTTTGGTGCTTGAAAAAAAGAAACAAAAAAAGAGAAGTCCAGTTGACTTCTACAAAAGTATTTTGGATTACCATGACCTAGATAACTGAGAGTAAACACAGACACTATCTACTCAAGTAATCCAATGTCCTGTGTTTGAAAAACGTGCAGCTCTGACAGCACAGTGCTGTCCAGACAATCTGGTTCTTAGCATCCGACAGTTGAGAGGTCTGAAGCATCACCAGCTGACCAGCCGCTGCAGCAAACTGCTCATTTCACTCTGTAACCCTGGTAAACAAATTGTACATTTTTCTTTTCTGTATGAGCGAAATTTACAATCAAATTCGTAATTTACATTCACCAACCAGTGAAAAAGTGGTATCTATTCAGGCTATTCCACACATATAAAGTCGCATATGACTTTTAAGACTGACAACACAGTAGAATGACTTTTATTAGATTAAAAAAATAGTTAATAGTTAAAAAAAGTTAATCCTCAATATGTCTATGATATACTCACCTTTACACTAGGTGACTAAGAACTACAGTGTTATCTCCCAAACACTGCAGATAAAGAAACTCTGAGTTCAACAATGGAGAAATGAAATCCAGCCACAACGCTACACTGGCAACAGCAGTTCTGAGCCAGACGATTCCACTAGGATTTCTCTTGACTAAACTGTTAAACTGCAGAGAATGGATTCAGAGGACTAAAAAAAACAAATACACAAAGACCAAGCACAATGTAAGACTAACAAGAAAAACAGATACTGTGGGGTTGTTTTGTTAATATATATATATATATATATATTTTATATCTCAGTAAGGTGTGAAGCAGCTGTGAGAACTGTTGGTAATAAATATTTGGTTAGTAAGGTTCTACCTGAGGTAACAGCATTTACTGTTTTACACAAGGGAACCGTTTTGAACAAACACTGACTTGACAATTCCAACCCTAGAATCTACAAAACAGTTTAACTTCAAAAGAATCAAGTATAAGAAGTTATGCTCAGGTTTAGGACTGGACCCAAATATCCGACTATTCGTTCACTGTGCTGGACTCGGGATATCAAACTTGATCTCTAAATACTGAATCCCCCTCCCACAGTATTGGGACACTCCCCGACCTACCTCATGCTCTTTTTCCTGCAGGACAAGGACTATATCCCCCGGCTCAATGGCAGGTGCTTGGTCAGCTTCCCCTCCAAAAGTAATTTTCTGGCCGTGCTTCATGCCTTTGTCCACATGTACCTCCAGAATCTTGACCTCCTTGACGACTTTCTTGCCCTCACATTTTTTACAGCGGTCTTTCTCACTGATAACTTCACCTGGAATGGATTACAAAAAAAAAAAAAAAAACAAGTGAGGAGTGTGTGAAGGCCAAGCCACAAAAATACACGGCAGAAACAATCGATGATGCTTTAAATCACTGCAACCCTCACCTTCTCCATTACAATCAGTACACACGGACTGCATCTGTTGGACCATCCCTGGGGCCAGCTGTCTGATCATGATGCGCATGCCACGCCCCCGACATGCTGTACACTTCTGTACAGCACCCGTCTTACCTCCTTGCCTGCATTCATACACACCCAGAGATAGATTTGTTGTTAGAAACATATGAGTAGTCCCAGGATTAGCATACATCTTCTGTTAAACAGAGCAAATTGACTATAGGAACATATTTGTTATTCTACATACCCATTACAAGTGCTACACAGTACATTCTTGCTAAGTTGCAGTTTAGTTGTTTTCCCATTGTACAGGTCCTCCAGTGACACCCTATAGAAAACACATTGAGATTCAGTTAATGATAAGACAGATTAGTTGTAACTTCAACATTGTCTTGTACTGAACATCAAGGATATTTTAAGTAGCCTACGTGTGTGTACAAACTTGTTCTTACTTCAGTGGATGGACCATATCCTCTCCTCTCCTCCGACCTCCATTCCTGGAGCGACTCCCCTGTCCACCCATGAAGCCAAAGAGTCCACCTCCAAAGATGTGGGAGAAGATGTCGTCCATCCCAGGGCCACCCCCGCCTCCTTCTCGCAAGCCTTGTTCGCCATAGCGATCATACAGCTCCTTCTTTTCAGGGTTAGTTAGCACCTCATAGGCAAAGCTGATTTCTTTGAACTATATTTTAAGAAGACATAAAACAAAGATAAAAAATTATATGGATGTAATTTCAAGTGTCTGAACAGTGGAACGGCACAGCATATAAACAGATCATTATTAATTACAAGGCATGTGGAAAACAACGACAAAAGGTTTCAAGTTTCAAGCTTAATATGAGAAAAAGTGCCAGCAGTGACTTTCTAAGATTCCCAATAACCACTGAAGTCCACTGTGCTAAAGGTAACAAACAGTAAACATATCAGTGTATATTTCACAATTCCTAATGTAAACCACTCATTAATATTTCTACTTTTCAGACATGACGAATAATTCTATTACACAAATCAAATCCGGATACAAATATTTTTTAGGCAATTCAAAAAAATATGAAACACTAATGCCTGAAATTTTGCTGCAGAGTTGAACCAGGCCCTCTTTGTCATCTTAAAAGATCCAACAAGTTATATGTATGACACATTGTCCCTGGAAAGTATATGCTAGGCAGCACACACACTTTTCCTAAATTAAATTGTTTTCACTATTATAAATTCCACCTACAGGCTTAAGTCTCTGAAGTTGCCATTTTCCTGTTGCTAACAATGTGAACTCCTGCTGAGAAAATGACACTCTGCCATATGGGAAATGATGGACGAGGGACCCTTAATTCTTTGCACTTCTACTAATATTCCAGAAACGCTACATTAGGAGCTAATGAGAATATTATGTAGAGCTGTGGGAGGTCTGTGATAATACTGTAGGGGTTTTCAGGAAATTCAACTGCATGTTCAAAAACAAATTACACACTGTCAGTGTATAAATTATTCCACAGCCAGTTCAATAGAAAGTAAGTTCTAAAGAAGACAAACTCACCAGCCACTGTAGTAGGTACACAGGTGAACTCTAAACCAATCCAATACAGCAGCTCTGTTCTAAATTCCACTTTTACAAAGCTTCCACATTTTCAGTTTTTGATGATGCTGTCAAATAGATGAAAATTCTGCTCAGTATTTATTAATAACATTGCAGTGTGTGTGGTCAGGATTTCCACTGATCTCTATCCCCAACGGCTGCATGGTGGCTCGGTGGTTTGCACCGCCCCCTGACAGCTAGAAGATCCCTGGTTCGTCCCGAGTAGGATGCCTGGGATCTTTCTGTGTGGAGTTTGCATGTTCTCCCCATGCAGCGTGGGCTCTCTCAGGGTTCTCCGGCTTCCTCCCACAGTCCAAAGACATGCTGAGGTTAATTGGTGATTCTAAATTGTCCGTAGGTGTGAATGTGAGTGTGCTTGGTTGTCTCTCTGTGTAGCCCGGTGATAGACTGGTGACCTGTCCAGGGTGTCTCCTGCCTTCACCCTAAGTCAGCTGGCATAGACTCAAGCCCCCCGCGACCCTAGTGAGGATTAAGCGGTGTATAGATAATGGATGGATGGATCTATCCCTAACATTTTAACTTAACAGTTTAAGGAAAAAGATCAGCATTGGGCAGTTAAATGGCTGTTTCCATAAGATCCCTTCTAAACCCTTTTCATGGGGCAACAATGGTCCTACATACCAGACAATGTTATTAACTTCAATAATTCTAGTTTGTCCACCATTTTCATTTAAACAGTAACAGATGGTCTACACCTCTGCTGAGGAGCTTCAGTGTACATCTGAACCTGAGAGGATTGCCACAGGTCTTACCTTGTCTCCAGCGTTTGGGTTCTTGTCAGGGTGATACTCTTTTGCCAGTTTCCGGTATGCCTGGAGAACAAAGATGAGGGACCCTTAAGAACCAACATCTTGGAGCTAATATTTTTGCCGTCACGGGCGTACGTTGCTTACTGGAATCACACATGACTCAAACATGAAGGTGGCTTATCCACTGTTTACGCAACCACACGTGCCCCTTTGACGAAACCCGGTGTTACAGCCGGCAAAACACGAACTGTTCCGGCGATAAGCCTTTAAATAAGATTACATTTTTCTTCAATGGTTAACTGCCAAACGCTTTCTTAATGCAACACGTGTTCGTCACCAATTCTAAGTATACAATACCCGGAATTACCCTATTGTCAAAAATGGCAGTTCAAAATGTCTGACAATTTTGCTGCTAACGCTAAGGTAAACGTGCCCAAGCTAAATAGCACTACTAGCTAATATTACCAACAGAAGTTAAGATTTAAGCAAAAGACATGACAGTGTTGGCTGTTCCGTCTGATAAGGTTAACCCAACACCTGCCAACGGGTAACAGTTGACTAATTACTGACCAGCATAAACATGTTAAGTTAGTCATAACTAAGCTAGCTAGCTCACAAGGAGATAACGTAATGCCAAATGACACGCAGTACGTCGTCTGCTAGCTGCTGTAAAAGGCTGTTTAAGCGTTAACTTGACACCAGTAGAAGTGAATAAACATCCCAGAACAATGCCAGTAATCGATGACCCTGCTAATTGACACATCAAGTAGCTGTCCCCATGAATACGACCGCTCGTCGACAGACTGGTGCTCATCGAAACTCAAGCCGGGTTTCCGTAATTACTGCAATCACTCCACAGTCTGTGTGCCAGTAAGCTGTTAGCAGTTTCCATTCTTTTGACAAACACGAACCATCTCTTAGCATCTTCCTCAGACTTAGCTAGCTAGTAACGCGACAAGCGCCTAAGCTAAAGCTAACGTGAGGTCAGTGGTTTGGTACGTACAGGCAAGTTAACCCAACTTAACTTTCGGTTATCTGCGTCTTCTTAAAGACAATAAAACGGTCAGGCTGCCCATAGCTGACCAGCAAAAATAAATCCCCTGATTCCACTGAATCCTTAATGATAAGACGCCACAACCGCAGAGTCACATGAGCACACAGGCCGGTTAACTTGCTAGTTTACCGAACTAGCCTACTTCCCGGCTAACGTTAGCTAGCCGCACATAGCAACGCATTTCCTCATTGTAGTAACATTTTGAACCTCTCCGTAGAAACGTCCGCCACTTTCAGAGTTTGTTCGGCTTTTTTCTGCGTAATTACCTTCTTCAGTTCATTTTCAGAAGCGGACGGAGACACTCCGAGAATGTCGTATAGTTTTGTATCGACAACGTTCGCCATGGTGTTGCTGTGGATGTCGCTTCAGCTGGGAGGTGGATGGACAAAGAGAAGGAGCCGGTAGAAAATGTTTTGCTCGCCTCGTGTCTCACTTTCCGGTGAGACGCACTGAATGTCCGCTGCTGCCCCCCGGTGGCCAGTCGAGGTCCGACGGGCAAACCAGTTCAGTGTGTGTAAGCAGCGTTTAACCGAAAAGACAGAATCAGCTTTAATGGTCAAGTACGTACACAACATACAAGGAATTTGGTTTCGGCTGTTGGTGTCGCCCTAGGAATTTTCACGAATTATAGAAATAGGAAAATTAAAAATAAAATAAAATAAGGTCAAATAACTAAAGAAAGAAAAGAATAAAATACAATAAATATTAATAAAAAATAAAACAAGATAATAAGACAAATCTATACAAGTTTTTACACATCTAGTAGAAAAAGGTATATGTACATTAGTGCAAAATGGAAGTGCAAATAGCAGTTGTGGCTTGGAGTGGCTCAGCTGTTCAGTAGGGTTATGGCAGTGGGATAAAAACTGTTTTTGTGTCTGATGGTTTTAGTCTGCAGGACTCTGTATCGCCTGCCGGAGGGGAGGAGGGAGAACAGTTTGTGACCAGGATGAGTGGGGTCTGTGATGATCTTCCCTGCCCTCTTCCTGGTTCTATTGGAGTACAGTTCCTGGATGGAGGGCAGGGGGGCTCCGATGATGTTCTCAGCTGTTCTGACTGTGCACTGCAGCCTGTTTCTGTCCTGCAGTGTGGCTGCTCCAAACCACACAGTGACAGAGCTGCACAGGACAGCTTCGATGACGGCGGTGTAGAACTGAATCAACAGCTCCTGTGGCAGGCCGTGTCTCCTCAACTGTCGCAGGAAGTACATCCTCTGCTGAGCCTTAATACACCTGTAATCACTTTTTAATGGCGTCTTTCTAAAGTACTTGCTTTTGTTTTATATATTCAACTTGTACAATTAGAAGGAATGCAATAATTGAAGGGGAAAAATAATAAATCCTTAGATAGTTCAGTAATGTTACACAGGGTACTCACCTCGGGTTTATACTATACAGCTTATCAAAGTGTAAATGTGATCTTGTATTTTTTTCTACTATGGGCCTGTTACTCACGTCGACCTTTGTCATAGGTTGAGCAATTCAATTTATTTGGGTTCTTTATTGGCATGTAGCACAGTTTAAAAGGAAATTAAGTTTTTTTGAAAGCTGCATCTCAGTTTAATTACATTGACTGTTTGATCATAGTACCTGATATAACACTGATAACCAAATGATCATGGGTTGTCTTTGACAAAGTTTACTCTGAAGATATCTGTAACTTACTTTAACTAATTCTAAACACTGTACTAATTTAATATGTCAGTCATTACACCAGAAGCTTCAGAATAATACGTTGAAAATATTGTTGAGTTTATGAAGTGTCCAACGAATTCAAATTTTGACCTCAGGTAATGAATTCAAACTAATGAGTTATCGCATAATGAATTAGGATATTATCACATCTAACTCATTTCAATTAAGGATATTATATATAGGGTAATATATAGGATCTATTATATCACAATTAAAGAGTCATCAGGCCATCAAGTCAACTTTTAAAAGGTTTTAGAATGTTTTAATGTCAGACCCTGAGGTCTCAGACAGACAATTCAGTACAGCAGCTAAGCACTGTGCAGGAAAAGGTAGCTTCAAAATGGACTCATTCAATCTGAAGTTTTTGTGTTGCAAATACATGAGCGAGACGTGACCATTGAACAGGCTGGGGGGTCTGGCACCGTGTAGTTCCTATCGCACCTCCTCTTTTTGCATTCTTCATGCACTGGTAATCAAATGCTCATTAATTTGGTGATCATGTCATGAATGCTCTGTCAGTATGTTCTTATGTCTTCAAAATGACTACAAAACAAAATCATCGATATAGATTCTCTTCCACCTCTTGGAAAGACAAGCAGTTTTGAAATATATAAATTCATTGAAGCTTAAGGGTCTTATTGAGGATTTCCACCTCAGATCATTAATTTAGGGTTCCCCTATCACCTAGACATCTGGAGCCTCATGTACAAAGACTTGCGTGGATTTCATACTGACACCTGGCGTACGCTTCAATTCTGAAAACTGCGTACGCACAAAAAAATCCAGATGAACGAAAGTGAGCGTACGCCGGAATCCAAACACATCTCACTCAGCGTGGAATTGACCGCGCATGTTGGAGTACCAGACTCCTCCCTCTCCACGCCATCAATGTAAATATGCAAATTAGCATAAACAGGGCCGACAGGTGGGATTCCCCTCTCTGCAGGGTCAGATAACAGTAACAAGGATGAACTCATCCCGTTTGAGCAGAGAGTCGCCGCTATTGTGGGTGACGTTGCTGTCACAGGGGTGGTGGGAGCACACGCAGGTCACTCAGATCCCCCCAAGGTAAATGTTTATTGTGTAACTCACAGATTTATTCACTACACGGGTCATATAATAATCTGCTCACAGCCAAACAAGATACAGGTTCTTGTGTAATCATGCCAGGATATCAAAGAAGAAATCAAAACTTTGTCTCATGTCAGATTACTCAATTTATTATTTTCCAACAGACAATGCGGCAGGAGAAGACTGTGAGACGCAGTCCCAGCCTCGTATCACAGACCCGCGGGATTCCTCCAGCCTCCCCGGGGTCAGCCGATCCTCCGGTCCGCCACAACAGCCAGCTGCTGATGCCCGTCCGGGGCGCATTTTAACGTCGGGGGGATTAATATTAGGACAATTAAATGATTTACTCACCAAGAAGCCACCACCGTGCAGCTTGTAGCCTGTTCTCAACCATACTGTTGGTCAGAATGTGTTTTGATCAAAGCCGCCTCGCAACAATGTTACCTAATTGTATTTGCTCATCATAGATGATCTGTACACTGATTTAATTAAAAAAAAAAAAAAAAAAAGCCTTCTGTTTACATAAACAAATGCATCTTGTGATGGTGCCTTTATAGCAAAGTGTGTGGGAATTTGATATATGGCTGACATTCGGATGGTTCCAACCCACACGGCTGGCATG
>NW_007577758.1:1447814-1490960 GCF_000690725.1 Stegastes partitus
TATCATATTTGGACAGTTAACGATATCAAAATCATATTTTGTAAATAAATAATACAAGAAAACAAGAAATTTCATGCGACAGAGCAATTGTTAAAATCTTTAGCTGATGTTTTGAATCGTATTGTCTGAATGATGACATGCCACAGGTTCTTGACAAACCTGATTTGTTAGATGCCTTCATGTGTCAGTCCTTTGCAAATAACAATGTTTTTATGATGACGATATCATTGATTATCTGTCTCACTTATCCAAAAGCTTTTGTTTTTACGTAGTGTAGAAAAACAGTGCTTCATGTCTACACTACAAAATGAAGGACGGCTGTCTGTCTGCAGATGGCGCTACATATTTATTGTTGCAGCATCTCTCTGAGTGACGTTCATGTGTTTGCCTCAGATGTTAGAGCAGTCCTGAGGGGAGACTGTTTCTGTAAGAATACACAAGAATCATGTTTTAATTCCACGTGGGCCACACAATATCTTATTATGTAGTTTGTAGCTAGTCATGTAAATTAATGTTGTTCTCAGAGTAGGATTTTGTGGGAAAAGTGGTATATATTGTGTTTTCCAAAACTCAATTCCATTGCCAGTACAACACTCAGGTGGAGAGTTAAGTGATTTCTGAGATTTGCTGTCCATTGATATTTGGCTGCCACTGCAGCATTGCAGTAATGATGGTATGCTTATTTGGGCCCTCATTAACAGTTTTCCAAAATAAGTGAACAATGACAAATATAACAATAAGACTTTAAATCAAAGTAATATATTAATTATTGTAATCCATTTAGACTACCTTAAGACTCCTGGGAGTACTTGCATGTGTGCCACAGAGGACCGCATCAGCAGAGCTTGATTCATGTAGCTATGAATATCTGAAGGTCACATATTTTAAAAGGATGCCCTAAGCTTTAGACAACACAAATGCACCATGACAGCAAACAAAAGGGTGGGGGAATTTTGTGCATGCAAGACAGTGAGTGAGTGACAAACTGGAAAAAGGCTGCAAAGATTCATTGAACATTTTTGATGTTTGACAGTCAGGAGGATCTTTATGCATTTAGTTCAAAAACTCCTAAACGTGAACAGATCAAATTGTAACATACACAGTTTGCCAGCCTTCGGTCCTGTATATTCAACTTAAACCTTACCTTAAGGTTTTCGTAGTACAGTAAATAAATTATGCCTAAACACTTTTGCATGCTACCATTGTTCATAACAAAGTGAAACACCTTAACTTGAGTATGTTTTGGCGACATGTATATCACATTGGGTAGTGCTTTTCTTTAATTTCTTGGTTATCGCAAAGAAAAAGGCTCACACAGGGAGGTGAGTACGTTCTCATTTATTCAACAGAATGAAATTATACAACCAGTAGTTAAAATCATAAATGAGTCCCATATAGGCTACATGTCTGTCACTTCAGGAAAACAGGTTGTGCTTGTTTTACGCATTCAATTCATGGGAAAATTGAGATATTCCATTTGCTCCTTTTAATGGTGGGGTTTGAAGTGGTTTTCTATCTTGATCCAGTCCAGGTTTCACAACCAAACATATGCTATAAAACTCACAGAGCAGAAATAGTCTTTTTTTCTGTATTTCTTACCAAAATAGGACAGTCTCTTCATGTGCTCTTCCTGAGGAGAGACTGAATGGAGGGTACCTTATGTATATGTGAGGCAACCATCAAATCTACATAATTATCATAGCAATATCACATCATCATCATCATCATCATCATCATCATCATCACCATCACCATCACCATTATCGTCATATTTCATTGACCATCACTGACAAGAGCAACTTTATTCTTGTCATCATCAACACATGTCACCTTCATGAAATCTTCCAAGCAACAGTTGAAAAAGATTAAAGAGTTAAAAGCCAAGCATCATCATGAGGCTGGATATATACTGATTTTAACAGTACAGTACACTGACAAAAATAAAGACTCAAATAAATTATTAGAAGACGCACTATAGATTATATATCATATATCTGTGCATGACAGGTGAATAAATGTAAAAACTCAGTCAATAACATCTCTCCGTCTCTCTCGCTTCCTGTCACCAAACAGAGAGGAGTCTGGGTCAGCATGCGAGAACGTTCTCCTACTAGTCTCTGATGGAAGGAAAGATTTAATGAATATAAGACTGGAGAAGAGACAAGATGTCTCCACACATCACCCTAAATCCTTCAATGTCCTGAAGAAGAGAACTGGTAGTTTCCTCAGTTTTTTTTATTCTGTTTCCCCAGTTTTTGTCTCCCATCCTTCTTAAACCTCCACATGAGTATGAGAGGAGTCCTCAAGTTTCAACCTGCAATATTGTGTCTAGTGCTCGAAGACCAATGACAGAAGTGGAAGCAGGAGTTATCAGTTTCGGACTGCTGTCTTCCTGTCTTCTCTTCATTTTATGTGTGAAATGCAAGGTCAGCCTGCATTTCCTTCTCTTTTTCTCCCCTCCTTCTCCATCTAGAAGTCCATGGACATAGAGCGCTGTTGTGGGTCAACTATGGTGGTGCTGTTACGAGCGCTGTTGCCACGGACACTGAGGGTTCCGCAGGCTCCAGCCATCCCACCACCAATACCTCCAGCGATGCCACTAGGCCCTGCCATGCTCACTCCTCCCGCCATACCCATCCCACCACCCATCGCCATTCCTCCTGTTATCCCCACTGCTCCTCCAATCCCTCCCCCGGCGATTCCTGATGCGCCTCCTCCTCCCATTGCTCCTCCTCCCATTGCTACTCCACCCATTGCTCCTCCTCCCATTGCTCCTCCACCTGTGGCTCCTCCTGTCACTCCTGCTGTACCACGCCCATAAATCTCACAAGGAATCTCCTCTGTGACACGGTCCTCAATGACCTGCTGGTCGCAGTCATGAGTCTGTGAGTGCTGCTTGTAGCCGTAGCAGCTCTTCTTGTAGCTTGCTGTGGAGTTGAAAGTCTTCATGGGTGGCGGCTTGGAGAAGTCATTGTGGTAGGACAGCTCCATGGAGCTCAGGGTGGTGCGGCTGTGCTTCATGCTGCCACCACCAGTCGCCACAGAGGCTTGTGAACCGCAGTGGTGCTCATGGACACAGCGGGACATGGTGGAGGAGCGTCGCAGCTTATGGAAGCTGTCCAGCTCTTCAGAAAGGTCAGCTAATTCTGAGGATATCTCCTTGTCACGTAGAGAGAAGAGCTCGTAATGGGGTGGGTCAAAGACCTCCTGGAATCCAGCCTTATTGAAAACACCAGGCCGCCGAGCTACAACCTTGAAAAGAGGAAGATCCATTCAGAATATTACTTTTCACTGATTAGCCACTGGTTTTCCACTTATGATATGAGTGTATATCAAGACAAGAGATGAAATAACCCCTTTAAGACCTACAAATGACACCAATAAAGAAAAGTCTACACTAAAAATATGATGACAATGAATCAAATTTTCTCCAAACTTTAATTGCTGCCCGTTCAGGTGTCAATATTTAATGTGACATAAAAATATATATGATCATGTTTTTAGGGGCTTTACCATTGAAAGTGTAAAACGGTGGTGTGTGTAAAGAGGTGAGCAGCCCTTTCCCTTATAAACCAAGCACTTCAAACAGCTTGTATGTTGAACATACCTGTAGCTTGCTTTTTAGAGTTTGGAGCCATGTATTTTGTGTAAATGAACAATCAACAAAATACACAGCACTATTTTGCTCGTATAAAACATGGGCTGCTTAGTGTCAAAAAGCACAGCACTCCTTTCGAAAATTCCCACTTTACAAAATGTTCAGCAATTCATTCAGGGAGAAATCCATTACAGAGGAGTCAGAGACATCAATTTCCTTACCCATCCCAAGACAGTCATAAAATAATGCTTACTGAGGAAAGAGTACCTTCTGGGAATTGTGAGAAATCACATATTCAAGTAAAATACATGAGGAAGGTTAATGGAATACAGTTAAACCAAAAAAGTAACTTCAAACTATAGATCTTCTGTGAGATACTGGATTGTGTTGATATGGTGTGTAATGGTGTGAAACCCACGGGTGGATTTTTTTTCCCTCCCTGTCTTCAGAGCTACACCTGCCACCAACTGGTCTGTGATCCCACCATCGCTTTCAATTATTTGTCTCTTCTATTCTGGCTCAAGCTGCTTTCCTGCTGAATGAAAGGTCCACTGCAACTAAAGCGCAGACAAAGAGCGAGTTACCTTTTTTCTTGGCTGCTTCATCTGGACCAGGATGGAGATGATGAGAAGAACAAGAACTATGCCTGACGAGACACCAATAACAGTGCCATGGGTCTTCGTGATCTGATGGAAAAGCCCCTTAGATCGCTTCTCTGGACGATGAAGAGAGAAGGAGCGGAGAGTGCAGGAATAACAAAAAAAGTAATGGAAAATGAAAAACAATATGTGCAAAAAGGAAAAGAGAATAACACTCTTAAAAACTCTCCCAGTAAATGCTATTAAACCATAATAATCATAGCTGAAAACTGTTCTCAGAAAGGAGATGATCACCTTTGCAATGGTTTTCATCCCACGGGTAGACACAGTTCTGAACCCCATTGCACACCAGGGAGTTGTTAATGCACATGTTGCTGTGGCAGAAGAACGTATTGGCTGTACAGGGAGCTGCCGGCAAAAGACGAAACACAGAGATAATGGAATTTAGAAAAGACAACAGCAAAACATTTGTCTAACAGTGGTGAGTAAAATATGACTACACTGTGAAAAGGACCAGAAGCTATTTTCATGATAATAACAATAAAACAATAAAAGAACAATAATTTGGCTGTAGAAATTGGTAGAGGCCTGTAATAAAAGATAAAATGTTCTATTATTTCTGGAAACACTGGAAGTCTAATGGAGACCGTGCACACAAGGCCATATATCATCATTTCCCGCAGACACAACATCAGGGGGTGATGAGGGGAAGAGATGGCAGCTTCACTGAACTGCAACGTTCATGTCAAGGGAGTGTAAGAGACAGAAGACGGAGGGGGGAATGGAGTTGGAAGGGTGAATAGTTGGAAAACAAGAAGCTATCAGAGAGGAGTAAGATGGAAAAGAAGAAAAGAAAAGCATGGTGTGGAGGGGAGTGGTAGAAATGGCTTTAGGAAATCATGGGGTGCAGGTGGTCCGGCAGGTGTTGTGAGACACACCACATTAAAGTCACAGTAAGTGTATAAAGACCGTGATGGCAGAGACAGAGATGACTGGTAATTCATGCTGGCTGCTAGGCTCAGGAGATCGATGCACTGCCAGTCAGGAGGAAGAGCTGCAAGGCTGAGGGAAAATTCAGATGCCTGGGTACTGGTATGGACAGTTTGAGGCTGCAGCAAAAGCTTCTTATCTGCCAAGTAGCGCTAGGGATGGGTGATGCTACATCTGGTTAAAAAGCAGTGCAGTAGCGTTTATTTTGATGCATATAGTGTCAATTTTGTCATCAAGCCTGAAGAATTGTCAAGCAGAAACATCTATTCAGTCAGTTAAGTCAGTTATATTTATGTAGCAAGATCAAAATCCTAATTCATAAATTTGCTTCAAGGGAGTGAATATAACACCATACTGTATGTCCTCTCCTGTTCAGCTCCCCCAAAAAACAGGGACAAAAAAAGACACAATTTCTAGAATGATGGCTTGTTATATGTAGAGAGAGGACTGGAAAGATAACAGAACAATTTTAATACTGGAAATCAGAGTGACATAATTAAATAAATAGATCAACAATATTTATGAACAATATAGATCTCAGAGAATGTTAAAGAACTTCCAGGTACTGCAAAAACAGATAGGGAACTCCTCTATTACAGAAGGGCTGAGTAAAAGACATTATGCTCTCCCATACAGTTGCTTCCCAAATGGCGCACACACACATTAAGCTTTCCTCAGCCAGAGTCTTTGTATATACAGCTCAGTATAAGATTCAACCTCTGTCTCTTATGGCATGTTAACTCTTCTAAACTGTCCTTTCCCACTTTGGAAAAAATGTGCCACCTCTCTCTCTCTATTCCTCTCTTTTTTTTAAACAGACACAGGCTTAGCAGCTGCACACACACTCTAAGAGTCTTTATCACAGCTAAAACAGACTGTGCTTTGCTCCACCAGCTTCACCCCTGCTCCAAGGTCCACTGTGATGAGGGCTCTCAGCCTCCACTTCCATTTCCCTGCTTGCTCCCTCTGCCTCTGGGTTAAATAACTTTGACAAAGGGACATGCATGTGAGGTTGTGTGTGACAGAGGATGTGTGCGTTGGAGTGTCCTCCCCGTCTATCTCCCACTGAGCCCATGGACGGGGTCACTCCCCTGACATGGTGATCACTTCCAAACCGATTATGTGTCTCCTGCCTTCAAAATGTAGTTTCTCAGAGGGTGTCAACAATGCTTCACCCTCTTACCCTCACCAAACTTCCCTACACACGCACGCACGCACGCACGCACGCACGCGTACACACACACACACACACACACACACACACACACACACACACAACTGAAATCTGAATGTATGAGTGTGTGTGTATTGAATAAAGACCTAATGTTTCTGGTTTACATGTCAGAGGAAATTCTGCTGGAAGATTAGAGCACGTTACGGATGATGGAGTGCGAAAGGCAAAACTCATCTTGTCCTTTGAGTGACAAAGATTAATGGTTCCCTCTGACCTCCAAGTAAACTTTGAGCCAGTCGCTGACTCTGACCAAATAAAGTTTGTGAGTTATTCAAGAGTCTTCAGACTTCCCTGAGATGGACTGTGTGATCAGAATTAATGAGGATCCAAATGGTCTTAAGGACTTTCAGAGTAAAAAAAAAAAAAACCCTGCTGAATTTAAAAGCCATTAAATTCTGACTGCAATGGTTATGGGTTTGCTGATGAAAACAACATTAGCATTCACCCACGGTTTGGAAAGTGTGCAGGAGAATGTGACAATTAATATCTCAGTCTATTCAGGCATTTAATGAAAATATTACAGTATGCTAACACAAAACTGTTTGTGCATGGCAGTTTCTGTCACTTCATGGGCAACCTTAACAACATTTGTTTCATAGTTCCTTGTCCTTCAAAAATGATAAAGCTTAATGTATAATTACTTCCAGTAGATCCATTAACCCTACTCAGCTTTTCTTTTCACAAAAATAGAGAAAATGCGTGACCTATAATAAGCACAGCATGATGCTATGACGGGTATATCAAGAGATGATTTGATGCTTTCAGTCATTTAAAACATTCTGGAGTAAATAATTGGTTTTCTCATATCTGTGCTCTAAACATGGCACAGTGTAATTAGCTTTCCTTGCTAAAATGGCACTTCAGTGTCTGTTAGTGACTACTCATGCAAATAGAATGCAGGACCTCATGAATCCACAGTTATTCTGTCGGTTTCTGTGTGTGGTTGGATAATACAGAGACTGGTAGGTTCTGGACGTTATAGTAAAGTAATGCCATATGATGCCTTGCTTAATCCTTACTAGAACGTTACACAGTGATAACGGAAACCGAAGTGGAGTTGTCTATAAATGCTCACGAGACATCAAAGTATACTCAGACCAAAGTGCAATAAGGACATGGAAGTAGCTCTAAATGTGACACTGATCAAAAAATAAAGCAGGACTGTAATATTTTTGACCTGGGCCATGCTTTCTGTGATAAATCTCAATGTAATACAGATCAACAGATAAGTAAAACAGTTAAAAATTGATGGCTTAAGCTCTTTCTAAAGTGTGAAACAAAATTGTAGAGTCAAACCTGTGACAGAGTGGCTTGAAAACGTTGCCACGGCAAGATGTAAAGGTAACACAATTCAGCAGAAATAATGGAACAAAATGAAAAAAGACTTGCACTCACGGTCAATGAACGAGGTGAAGAGCATGCGGAATCGACTGAGTCGGCTCTTCTCATCGGCCCACATTCGCACTACTCCCACACCATTGTCCAGCATTACGTCGTTGGCCACGGTACTACAGAACTTCGCCTTGAGGTTCTCTATGGCGCTGCTGCCATCGTATACGGCAACAAAGTTCTTCTTGCACTCATTAGAATGTTCCATCTGGTAGTCTATGAAGCGCAGGTAGATCTGCAGACAGACAAGAGATGCAAATCTATCTGAAGGCAAAGGGAATTCACCATTGTCTATCACTTAACAGCTTTCTAACCATAATCAGCAGCGGTACTTTTAATGTGAGCAAAAGTATAAAAAACCCTGCATATCACCAACCAAGCAAATACATTAAAAACTTTTCAGACAATGAAAATAACTAATACAAAATTAGCACAGAGCTCTGTCAGTGGATGATTGGCAGCCTCTCTTTCACACCATATTGGGATATTGAAAAGATATAAAGTTTAAAAGATGGACAGAACATTAGCAAAGTCAATCTAACTTTAAGTTAACTTAAAAGTCATATAGAGACAATTGCCTTTTTATAAAAGTCAGTCTGAAAATATCAGTACAGCCTGCTTTGTCTCCCTTAAGCTCCTTTTTCTCATAGCTGCCTCTACAGAAAAAAAACTGCAAGAATGGAACACTGAGCTGACCCTGTGTCTCCCACAATGAAAAACCAGTGGTATGCTCAGCTTGTCTTTGCCAACCTACAAGGTTTGAAAAATTTTAAAGTATCAAACAGATGACAAAACAACTTACTTATATCATATTTTACTACCTCACCATCTAATGAGGATCACTTGATTGTACGAACATCAGTTCGTCCTTTGACCAAAAAAGGCCTCAGGTCTCAGCCTGTGAACATAACATTTTCTGAGCAACAATATCATTTTGTTATAGCATGAAGCAAAAGTGTGAGTCATGCTATTAATTATACATTGAAAGTGTTTTTTCCTTCTTAAAGGAAGTCCAATAAGCTACCAACAACAGCGTCAAATTGATGGAGGGATTCTGACGTTTCTATTCATCACCATAGTGGAGGAGTAACTACACATTTATGCGTAAACACAGAAAAAGTCATGTTTGCAAGGTTAACACTGGCAATATTTTGGCCAACTCCGATATTGCACAAACTCACCTAATTTAAACAAAGGAGCTCATGGCACACTCTGACATCACAAGCCAAAAGCCCTGTCATTACCTCAATACTGCAAGCAGAGTTTCTGACTACTGTGACCCTAAGAAGAGTTTACCAAAAGCAGTTTTTAGTGACCTTTAACTGTGCTTGATAATGGATGTAAGGCCAAAATGCAAAGAAAAGGCTTTTTTAAATAATACCCATGTAGGTGGACGGGGGCCTTCGTTAGAGCCTGTGTCCTCTTTCTAAACAAACCTTCTTCACAGCAGACATTTTGACTTGGTGAAAAAGAATAAGTGTTACGAACAACATTTATGATGTCTCAATAAATCATGACAGTGAGATAGTGTGAACAATATCATGACCTCGGAACTGAAGTAACTACATTAAGTTCAGCCAATATTTGCTTTATTATTTATACCTGTACATTTTTTACCTGTGACATGTAAAAACAACTGAAACTTCAGCACATTTATGACATAGGCAGCCGTTAGGTAGCTGCTCTCATGTTGCTGGCGTGTTCCTTCTGCTTCATTGAGCTAATATCTGGCCAGGAAACTTGGTGCTTCTGTTGAATTCAAATAATCTTCCCTGCTGCCTCACACTGCACGTTAGACCAGTGAAATCACTGTGTAGATTAGTTTGTGTAAGTAAGGTGGTGCATGTGAGAGCCATGTATGAATGTTTACATATGCGTAAAATATTACTCTGTATATACATATGAGTTTATAATGTGTATGGGTGATTGCTTATAGTATGTGACAGCACATTATGTAATTAGTGACTATGTGCATCTGCTGCTTTATTCTTAATTAGATGTGCATGAATTTGTATGCATTAGTGTATTGTGGCCAGTGAGCAGCACAGGAGTGTGCGGATGACTCATTTAGTCATGAGGGAGAAGCAGCGCACCAATGAATCAATGCTAGCTAGGTTGTGGTTGCAATTTCAATGAGATTTTTGATATCCAGCCATACAAATCAGAACGTATCACTGAGGTTTTACTCTTGGCTTTAAAATATATTTGTGAATCTCCAGGGTCATACTTTACAAATAAAATTTGCCATTTTCCCGTGCTGCCCATCCATGTATTTTAATTAATCATACCTCTAACGTATTAAATTACATTCACAATACAGACACAATCACTTAGTTCTCACTGAAGGGAAAGCATAATGCTTCTATATATATATATTCATACAAAACATTAAAATAAGAAAAGTCACTCACATACATTCATTGTATAATTGCTTGATTTTGTGTTTATCTAATTATTTTCCTAGCAACAGAGCATGTCAATAAGTTATCTTCCAGTGACAAAAAAGCTGACACTATTTAGAAATTTGAAATTCAACATGAAATTTTTAAGTATTTTTTCTTAGATTTCTACCTTTGGGTGGCTATTTATCTCTCTTCAGGGACTGACTATGTGTTAAAATGAGATTTTGTATTTGTCATTTTTATCATTGCTGTGGTCCAGTCCAAAATGCAAGCAGGTTTTTACAATTTACACACTTAACTGTCACTGAAAATAGTAAGATGGTAGAATATAATTGAGAGCACGTTGGTTTAGATGTAAAATTTCCTTTCCGATTAAAATATTTTCAGCGGCAGCAGTGTCAATTTCATTTCAGCAAAACAAACATGCCTAATGAATAAAATCCTTGAATGCATTAAACCACTTTATTAAGCAGTGAAAATGGAGGATCTTTAAAGATTTTATGTCATCACTAAATTTTTTTCAAGTCACGGTGTGCAGCTATTCTTTTGATAAGGAGAGTGTTGAAAGCTCCACACATGTTGAAGGATGACTGAAACAATGTGGGGCATCATCCCTGTTGTCTGACTAAAATGGTCCCTTGTACTGACCTTGGACTGAGGAGGAGCCCTGATGGTCCAGATACAGTCCAGAGCATCACCAGGCTTCACTCGCTCTTCCTCTTCCACCTGACTGGAGCGAATAATTCCATCCCATCCACCAATTTCAAACTGACAGTCTGTAGAGAGACAGAGGAAATGTGGTGGAGAGGCAAGAAGAAAGTAGAAGAAAAAGCAAGAAAGAGAAGGGTAAAAAATAAAGAAGTTGTAGAAAGGAAACACAAGGATGTGCACAAAAAAGGAAAGAATAAATAAATAGAACAGAAAACAGGGAGAGAGAGAATAAAAAGCACAAAATAAAGAGGAAAACAGTAATGATGAAAAGGGGAGCATGACAGACAGAGGGACAGATGATGGATTTTATTGAGAAGTGAACAGGATTTAAGGTTGAATTGAAGTGAGCATAGCGGATTAGGACAAAGGACAATAGGAAGACAGAGGAACAAAGGCAGGAAGACAGGGATAGAAGAGCAAGATAAAAGAGGTGTGTGTTCCTTCATGTACTTAAATTTGTGCATGTGTGTGTGTACATCCTTTCACTTCATATACAATTGTGTGCTTGTCAAGGTACATTTGTGCATTCAGCATTCATATCAGAGCCAGAGATAGCCTCCGGTAAGCTCCTGAGCACAGGGGAGCTCTTCAAAAAGGATCGAACTGAAACCTGCGAAACACCGAAGAGCTTACCTGGGATGGGGTTTAGCAGTCCACCCACGTGCAGATGGAAATCAGGGTCTGCAATGATAAGATTTGGGAGACACATTACTTTGAGTCCACACAGCAGAAATAGGTAAGCAGAGAACACAAGATAAGATCCCATTAAGGCAGGCCAGATAAAGCAGAAAGGGGTCTGTTTGAAGCTAATATCTGTCGCCTGATGGGAGACACTGATTTCTAGGCATATTGGGTTTAGATTTAGGAGACTCTGATGTCAAACTTGTGTCTACTCAAGAGCAAGAAAAGCAGAGGAAAGTATTTGGAAAATTGAAGACCCTGTGGTCGAGCTGTGAGTGTCAGCCAGCCTTTTTCAGTCATCTGTTACTGGTAATGAACACAAACAAGATGCACAATGCAACAAATAAAAAGTCAGAGGAGTGGTGTTCCTTTTGTCATAGTGTGATTAGATTCTCCTTTGTACGATTTTTTGTTTCCTTGTAAAAGCAACTAATAAGCTTTAATTCCCCACACATCTTACTCAAAACCAGTGAAGAGTTCAGAAATTAGCTTCTGAGTTTGCATTGTGGAGTTATGTTTGCTGCGAATACAGTTTGATTGTCTGTACCTGCAATGAAGGTATACTTGATGCGGAAGCCAAGGCCTTCCAGCTCCTCATCGCTGGTGAACTTGATCCACATGAAACGCCCAGTGGATGTGACAAGACCTGGATTCTTTCCCCCACAGAAGCGATCGATGAGCGGCGAGAACCCAAATGGCCCATCGCGTATTTCGATGTGATCGAAGCGGCATTCGAATGATGGCTCGATGTAGTAATTCTTATCAAAAGCCAGCTGAATCCTTTGTCTAGGGAGAGCTTTGGCAAACAAGTGAGAAGAGAGAGACAGGTAACAAAAGGAGGAAATCCATAAAAAGAAAAAAATCGATATGCAGGACAAAGATGATCTGCATGGTGTTGTACAGCATAAATTAAAAGTAGTCAAATATGAGTTAATCAGGATTTCAAAGCTGAGCATTTAGGCTGTTACTTCTGACCACTCAGAAAACTGCTCTGAAAGCAAACTTAAAAAAAAAAAAGAAAAAAAAAAAGGCTTAGATGTAGATGCAGAATAGTAAGGTAACTAAATCCCTTTTCACACTTGGAATACGGCTTCATCTGTCTGTCAATGTGATCGCTTTTTCCATTTTTACTGTACAGTATGTAAATGTTCCTTAAAGTTTTATTGACACATGACAGGACGTTTGTAGAAAGAAACACAGTGATCACGCTACATTTTGCCTCTGGGGCATGTTACACAGTGGTGTAGCTGTTAAAAGTGTTAACATGAAGGAAGACATTTTTCTGTCTTTTCACATCACAGAATATTTTAAAACACCTACAGCCATTCAAGCCACAATTAGTGGCCAGTGTGAACACAGGTGGTGTTTGCTCCAGATGAGGAGGTTGTTCTTTAATCCAAACCTGTGCTAGATCCTATGGGATACCTCCTCACCCTTAGGTTCCAAGCGGCATCTTGTCTACATGCTTTCCCAAAACGGCACAAGAAGTGATCATAAAGACTTAACGAAATGTTTAATGTAATTAGCATAATTAAATAAACAACACTCTACTTGAGTGTTAAACACCATTCTTCCAAAAGATGTTTGCTCATTTGGAATTTTGATGGGAACCAAACTATACCAGCAAAATGTCCATCACAGCATACCACTACACTTAGAGATAGACAACCAAGCACACTCACATTCAAACCTAAAGACAATTTAGAGTCACCTCAACATGTTTTTGGACTTGTGGGAGGAAGCCGAAGAACCCGGCGAGAACCCACGCAGCACGGGGAGAACACGCAAACTCCACGCAGAAAGATCCCGGGTGTCCTCACCAGGACGCAAACCGGCGACCTTCTTGCTGTGAGGCAACAGTGCTAACCAACTGCGCCACCTTGCAACCCTAATGCAAATCCAGATAAATGTTTATATAGTGGATGGACACAGTAGTTTAATACCATTACCCTCCACACACAGACGACAGATTTTGCAAGGGCAAATCATCCCTGCCTTAGGAGATGAATCATCCTAAATAAAGATGTTAAGGGCAAGGGGGTGGGGCTGTGATCCTGACAAGCTTGAAGAAGCTAAACATGCCCCAGACAAGAAAAAAAAGAGTGAGGTCAAGGGTGGTACATGCATGTGGCACAGTGTGTAACTGAGCTAAAATAGCTAAAATGATTCTCTTCTCCCTCAATAACTTGGCTGTGTCTTCTCATCTTTGAATTTGAGCCTTAGTGTTTTCTGTTTCTGCCTGACTGAGCACTTTATAACGCTGCACTTCCTGCTATACGTGTGTGCTCATTGCCTACACACAGACACACACAGACACACACAGACACACACACACACACACAGACACACACACACACACACACAAACATGGCACAGCTTGATACAGAAAGAGCAGAATATATAATCACTCAATCTATTGAGCTGATGAACTCAGGGACATGACACAATCAATGAGCCCCACTAACCACAAATTTTGATTACAAAGCTATCTGATTAACGCTTATACTAAACGTTAGCATCTCTCTGTCTCTATGAGAGGCAGAATAAAAGGCTCTGCACTGGAGCTTGGATATGAATATGGCTGAGACCATTCAAGACCAAATAATAGGAAATGATAGGTTCCGTCTGTGGCTTCCCAGACCCACTGCGACGTACTGCACACACCAGCCTGTGATGGAGTCACGGCTTATTCATCAACAATAGGTCTGGGCTTGCTTTGTCCGCAGGGGGAGCACTTGAGCCATGTGTAAAATTTGTTCCCCACCATGGCAAATAAAGTACCAAGCACACATCTCATCTGCATGAAAGGCTGTACTTTAACTCATGAACAAACAGTTCATCAGTTTAGAAAACACATCAGCCAGTATCCCAGACCTCATCTCCTATAGCTGCTAATGATGCTTTCCATTATGTTTCCTGTGAGGCAGGCCACCAAATTACTGATGGATGTGATGTTTCTGGTAAACACTAAAGCTGACAAGGATGCTTATGAGTCAGTGATACGCCACCAAAGCTCAGTTGTATAGCAGATGTTCATCTCTTTTATGTTTCCTTCAGTAGCTGAATCTTCTGGCACACCCTGCCAATAGAGATGAACATAGCACTACTCTGATTAGGCCAAGAGTCAGGGGCTACCCACAATGCGCCACTCTCCATCATTTTCAAAGGGCTATATCTGTGCGGTGAGACAAACTCAGGATGGTTCATTCGGAAAATGTCAGGCTGATTGCCCGCTAGCAAAGGAACAGAAAATCAGATAGGGGCAAGGTTATATAAAACAATGTCAGTCAAACTAATGACATTCACTGAAGGAAGCAATATGCTGAAAGGCGGGAAACTGTGTCAGCTGTTCTGGTGCAATCAGGTAGGAAATGAAGCATCTGGATGTAAAAGGACTGGGCTTCACCTTCCAGGATGTAAACACACTCCTTGTTGGGGGGGTAGGTGTTGGGGTAGTTTGGTGACGTGAAAACCCCACCATTGATGTTGCGGACCCACGTGCCACAGTCATTCTGGTTAGGGCTCTGGCCGCCATGATCGTTTGGGGAATCTGAAAGCAGAAAGGCAGAGAAGAGAGGGACAGATGGGTTATTGAGTTGGGAGATCAATAAGGGAATGATTGGAAGGCAAGGAGAGTGGAGGGAGGATTGGCCCGAGAAAAGGAAAAAACAGGCAGGGTATTAAGAGGGAGGAAAGGCAGAACAAAATTAAGAAAAGAACCGTTTTGTCCTCTGATATAAGTACAGATAATAGCTTCTTATTTCAGACCGGTTCAATATGGGCGAAACAACATTGACAGAAAAGAAGAGCACTTGAGCTGTGGCTTACCTTTAGTTCTCTGTGCCAGAGCGAAACCCTCTTCTATTAAAAAGAAGAGTATCCACGCTGTAAAACAAATATCACGCATTAATCACAGGTGACATTATCCTGTATTTATATTCTTATGTTCAACAACAGTAAAATGGTAATCTCTAAACAGCCACAGAAAAAGTGATTGCCGAGGTATTGATTTAACCTTTCCTTGATGAATAGCAAGTAAAATATTGATCAATACAATATGTAAGTAAATCTGTGACAGAATTGGTAACATTTTAAAAAGTATTGCTGAGAACGGAGGAGAAGAGCTGCGAGAGAAAAGATAATACATAATAAGGTATATGTCATATATGAGCATATTGTCTCTGTAATACAATGGTATGTACAGAACACAATCACAGCATTGTCAGTGAAAAGCATTCTACTGAGCATGATTCCCTATCTAATTCACGGACAAAAGACCGAAACAGATACTGACAATGGAAGATATTTGAAGTTCTACATGAAGTTAACATTTCTAACTGATATTTCTAACTTTGAGCTCATTTGGGATATCACTATATATTATTATTATATATTTCACTGATATTTAGCATTCTTCTCAAGTGAACAAAGTACATTTAAACTAAATTTGTTATCAGGGAGGGACACATTCTTGAATTCATTTTATTTGGTTCTATGGTACAGTAGTCCTCACTGAACTCAGGCTACAGTTAAAGGCTATAACTATTTTCCTTCTTGATTATTCTGCCTATGATTTTCATATCAATTTAAGGGCTGGTCTATGAAACATGAGTAAATAGCGAAAAATGTTTTGTGTAACACATCTTCAAAAAGTCTTTAGTGGTTGACTGATAATCGGGCAGACTCAATATTGGAACCATTTTCAGAACTTTTCTGATTACTGGTATCATAACTTTTAGAAAATATTTATTTAAACTGTGCTGCTATGGCTCTGATGCAGCTGCCTCTATCTACACTCACCACTCTGTGGGCTTGAGCTATGTCCCACCCACAGTATAACCTGATTGGTTACACGTCACCACTAACAGCCTATGAACACTGAAGGAGAAATGTCAAGAAGTTCTCTTTTAATTAAACATATGTAAACTATAAATCAACAAAAGCTTTAAACAAACTTTTGAGTTATTTTAAATTTTGACACCAAGATCTACGTTTTTCCTGCAAATGCACTTTTTCCTCACCAAACATTGGTTTATCAGTCAACTTGATTACCAATAATCAATATTGGTATTGAAAAAAACAGATCCTACTTTTTTAACCTACAAACAGCTGATACCAAAAGACCTGTGAATTTTCACAAAAATTGACATTAGTACTTGATTGTCTGTCAGTTGATTAACAGTTTCAGCTTTGCACTAAACACTTGATAAAAATATATTCAGAATTCCACTGACACTTGTAAAAAGTGTCAATCAGCAGGAGAAGCACTTCGACAACAGCAGCAGTGGTGTGTGCTAATACTAGTTTAGGCTGTGGAAACATGCTGATACCTGAGCGGGGCTAAAGTGTAGTGTTTGACACCAGCACCAGTACATGCAGAAGGAGCATTATAATTTCATTAATATATGTGGTTGGCAGAATTATTGGAGGTAGTCGTAGTGTTAAAAAGAGCAATGTAGAGGAAGCTGGCTCCAGTAATAACGGTAATAGCAGCAGCAGGTGCAAGTACAGTAACAGTTCATAATTTCAACCCATCAGCTCTCATTCAAACCACGAAGCTCTAACCTACTAATCTGCAGCCTCTAGGCACCAGAAACATAAAGTATTAGCAGGAAAAAACAGGATTACAGGCTCCAAGGCTTACAGCTCTGATGAGAAGACAGGCATCTGGGCAGGGCATGGCTACAGACAATAAATGAAATATGTTGCACTACAATGATATCTGCACTGAGGGCGAGCATGTCTGACACTGTCTTGCGCTGATAAGCCGCTGTAGACCTGATCCCCACTGAGTTCATGATAGGTTGGCCCGCTCACATCGAATTAGAGAGAGAGCGTGAGCCTGGCACATTGCATAATGGCACCCAGGAAGAAGGGAAAGAAGAGGGAGAGAAAGAGAGGTCTAATGAAGACGAATGCATGGTTAATGTAGGCAATGAACACAACAGCATCAGTGGGCATGAATGTCTGAAGGGACTCATTTTTGTAATGCACAAATACACATGGCCCTCGGGCTCCAGGGTCCTTATTACCTCTATCACCATTATCTTGCGATGAAGTGTCGTAGGTGGGAGTGTGAACCACCACAGGCACATTCTGAGACAGACCACCCAAATCCAAGAGCCAATGACAGAAAGATGCTGTAAGCTCTCCCTGCAGTTTATTTATTTATTTTTTTAACATTACAAGATAGCTTCTATATTTCGTAGATGGCAGGAGCACTATAAACATCTGCTGCTGCCCTCAACAAAGCTACAGCACGCAGAATGGGATGAGGTGGTTCTATCCGTAAAAGCAATACAGGCTGCTTTGAGCTGAAGTGTCACAAATGTGCCTATAAATATTTAAGTTAACTTATTAGGCAAAAGATACATAATTTATGTTGGCAGTTGTAACATATTTTATTACATTATAGGCAAATTACAAGCTAAACACAGCTGCAGCCACTGTCACCTCCACATAAAAGAAACTACTTGCATAAAAACGGGTGAATGGTATTTTAAAATAGAAATAATTTACAAAAAAATAAGGCAATAAATAGGTATCTTTCGAAACACGCGGCTCTTTCAAAACGCAGACTGGTTCTTTCATGTTCAAAGAAAAACGTCCTCCAGCTGAAGACACCTGACAGGAGTCTTATCTGACCTCGGTTTATTTTAAAGAACAACGGGAGAAACTACCGCGGGTTTAACGCCGCTATTCCAGGGCATGTCACTTCATTTTTACATCACTTCTCACTTTGGCATACAAGCCGAGCTGAGAAAAAATAGAAAAATAAAAACGGAGGTCACCACAGGCTTCTGTAACACGGAAGTGGAACAGAAACAGCAGCAGGGCTGTGTGGTCCTACTTGGGAAGTGTCAAGCAAACACAAACCTTAGTTTTTCAAAAAAAATAAAAAATCTCCAGAAAGTCGTAGTTTGTTGTAATTACAGCCTGGCAAACATAAAACTTCGGGGAACGTTTCCTGAAGGTTCTTTGAAGGTTGCTGTTCGCCAGGATGGCCTTAATTAGGTCTGTTTGACGTACATTACAAATTTAGCTACGCCGCTACAAATACACCACAGGACAACATCGATACGTTTGAACACTACTAATGGCTTACTACTATAATACATCTAGCAAAACTGATAATACATACTCCGTATAATATTGATAGTATGAGTCCATATGGGGATGTTGAACGTCGGTGCTTGGCTCTGACAGCTGCTGCTACAGTGAACATGTACTTGGTCCATGCGGCCTGCTGATGGGAGATAATTACAATAGTCTCTGTATTAATCAGGATCAAGAGAAATAACCGTGAGACAGTGTCAAGCGGCCTGGACGGACCCGGTGCAGCCTCCACATGTCTACCTGCCCACCCGCCCTCGCGCTGAGCCGCCTCACCTGGTCACGCGCCGCTGAACGGCCCGCGAGCCGCTGCTGCGGTGCGCCGAGGCGCGTGCCTTCAGGTGTTGATGGCGCGAGACGGCGGCTGGAGCGCAGCCGCACGAGCAGCAGCAGCGGCAGCACGGTGTTCGTGCTGGAGAACTTGGAGCTTCTCCGACACGGATACGGACACGAGCTCAGGTGTGAGTGTGTGTGAGTGCTATGAAGGAATAGGAGCTGCTGAATACTTTTTCTTCTTCTTTTTTTTTTTTTTTTTAGAAAACGTGATTCCGTCAGGCTGTTCACAGACACAGACTGGCACACACCTGCCAGTAAAACCTCCCTTTATCCATGCAGACACCAGGCTGGTGACAGACAGGCTGTTTCGGCCGCTTAGTGGAATCACAGCGCCCTAATAGGTTTTATCGGCCCGTATGGATTTCAAAAGGTATTTGACCTTTGCTGTCCATGATAATCATGAATCAGATTTACCTCCCACTGGCTGGTAGCTTAAACTGCTAAAACCTCTCTGTTTCGACTGAGTTTTTACATTGCGCTGGAATGGCCCTAAACAGGACCTTTAATACTGATAATACATCAATTTTAATTGATTAAACGTTCGGCCCTTCAGAAAATTATTGAGCGATTGCTTTTAGGCTCTATTATTTATGTTTAAACAGAGACTGGGCTCGATTCGGTTGTAAGCAGCCTAAACTAAATCCAGACACAGCTGTGTGGTTCGGGCATGAAGATGTGTCCAGTAAAGCAGGCAGGTTTATACGAGAAGGCACAACTACAGATCAACGAGACAGAAAGACTGATGTGGCAGAACGAACCTAGAAACAGAAACAAGGGGCTCTGCACTATCTGTAAAATGCTCTGGTTATCTCACTTGGAAACAATGACATTATTTTCTGTGGCATATTTGAATGTTCAGAAGCGCATCCATAGTGAGTATTTTAATTTCCTAACGCCCTCACAGCTCAGTGACAGCCTGTGTGATGAGACCCCCACCACCTGCGAACAAAAACGTCAGCTGTGCTAAAAAGAGAAATGCTTAAAGGAAAAACATTTAATTCAAGCTTTAAATAAACTGTTGGATGCCCAAGGCACCGGAGCTTGACGCGCACCGCAGCTGCTCATACATTCAACTCACCTCTGAGCATTTCCTCTCACGGTGTGACTCCAAACCCAAAAGCACCTTTCTAAAAACGCCCTCCCATTCTGTCCATCGTAGATCTCCACGAGGCTCTTCACAAAATCCAACTTTTCTCCGGCAACAATAATTCCATTACGCAGAGACGCGCACCGAGAAGTCCGCAGCACCAAGCTCTTCCCCAGACTGTGATCCCGCCGCGTTTGGCTGCAAGATGACCGATGTTGGAGCCGCTCAGTCTGGCATCATTACAGCCTTCAGATGGACCACGGTGGAGATGACATGTGGAAGGAGGACTGATCCCGCCGGACTGAAGCGCTGCAGGAGAAGGAAGGTATCCAAAAGACGCAGGCGGATGGATGATGGATTAAGAGAGACAGAGACGGGGGAGCGTGCGAAGGAGGACAGGAGGAGAGGAGGAGAGGAGGAGGAGAGTCCGCCTGTCTGCTCTCTGTCCGTGTCTGTACTAAGAAATGTTCCTGAGCGAGGCTCATTTAAGCCGTGAGCGCTGCTTACATCAATGAGTTGGTTGTCATGAGGTGGTCAAGCTAGACACAAGCAGGAGAGCACTTTTTGCTCTTTCACAATAATATTTTACTACCGACCTTGTTGCAATTTTAAAAACATTTCAGCACTCATCTGTAAAGACAGTATTCAATCAAAAAGTGATCACACCAGCGGAAAGAAGCTTATTAATTTACGCTGTCTTGTTAATTATTAGTGTTATTGTTTTCAAACTATGCATTAACAATACAGATAAATAAAGAGGGGGACATGATGCGGGAAAAGCTAGACATCCCTGCTTTTCCTCGTAATACTCAGCACACATGTTGGCCACAAAATAAGCTTTAGCCAATTTATGTGATGAAAGAGGCTCCAGTTTTTGTGCAATATCTTTCTTAATTTTGCTGTATTGTCTAACAGCTGGCAATGTGGCCTCAGAGCAAGAAGGTCCTGGGTCCAAATCTCCTGGTCAGCTGGATCTTCCTGTGCCTGACTGGGTTTGTCCAGGTGCTCCAAACTACTCCCACACTTCAAACATATGCATGGTTAATTGATTTTTCCTAATTGGCTGTGTCTGTGAATGTGAGTGTGTTTGGTTATCTGTCTCTTTGTGTTAGCATTGCGATTGTGACCTGTCCAAGGTGTAGCCATCCTCGCCCCTCTGTCAGCTGCAGGCTCCAGCCCCCTACAACACTACACATTATAAAGCAGGTACATAAAATGGATTGATGGATTAAACAAAACCTTCCTGGTCACTACTAAAACTTAACCATGGGAAGTTTCATATCAACAGAACAATATTTTCTTATAATGGATTCTTGTTAAAAAATAAATAAATAAAATATACATATACACACATATATATATATATGTGTGTGTGTGTGTGTGTGTGTATATATATATATATATACAAGAATACCAGTGGCTATCCCAAACATCCACTGCAATAAATACCTATATGGGACAGCACTATCATCAATTAGTGACTCATTAAAACTCGTATTCCATTTCTGAAGAACTTTCAAAGCTGTCTAACTGATCATGGTTAGCCAAATAAAATAATCCCCCCCAAAATGAGTATTTGTTCTCCTTGAATATTTTTTGAGTTTGTGTTGTGACTGTTCAGTTTTGTATCCTTTTTGTTTACTATGCTTTTATTTTTTAAGGCTAAAATATCCAGTTTCTGGTTCTGTTATGGTTTCCTTTGTACAGCTTGATACCGCTTGCAGTGCACCACCTACTCCTTGCTTGAAATCTCTCTCTAGCTTTCTGACACACACACGTACACACACGCGCGCGCACACACACACACACACACACACACACACACACACACACACACACACACACACAGATCTACGACTATCAGTACTGTACATTAGTGTAAGGCCCCTGTGCTTTATGTCAGTTTATTTGCTTAAAGGCTACGAAGCCTCAGACAGTCTTCTTCCCATTTGACATGCAGTGAAGGTTTATCTCTCCATGCATTATTGAGCAGGGTAGTTCCTGAAGTGGTGTGCAGGGGCCAGGGGGAAGCTCCGAGGGGCCTTCAGGGGTCCTCTGGAAAATTAAAGGCAGTTTAATTCCACTGCTGCTTCACTCGCTACAAATTTCAATCATGAAAGCATATGAAGATGATTATTTTGAATAAAATAAATTCCCCTCCAGCTTCCCAGTGACAAAATAAACAAAATATGTTCTTAGAAAGGAACTTCTGGGGCAAATTTCTTAAAAGGGATAAATTATGGTTTTGGGGACCTGCTGTGCAGCTTTATGGAGAGAACAATACGAAAAGACAGAGTAAAGCAAAAGAAACCTTTATTTTCAACCTCAGTAAAGAAACACAATTACAGCTTAAACATTAATTTAAAAGCCAGATCAACAAAATAAAATCAGCCGCACACACTCACAGTTAGTCTGATCAGTAGTTTAAAAAGTGCACAGAAAGGCATGAGCTCATTCTTATAAATAAATATCTGGATACACCCAAGTGCTTGACAACACAAACAAGCTGGAGCAAACGGTGCTTTATTCAGCAGGTTTTAGACTATTTGCTGGGCCTTGATACTGTACCATTAGACATTTGCCGGATGCAACATTTTTTGGCACTCCTATGATGCACTGTGATACAATCAGCTCAGAAAAAGATGAATTTGCACTCAGCAGACCTGAAGGCCATTCATCATTTCTGGTGAGATTGGAAGCAGAAAAATGTTCCGAAGCATCGTTATATTGCATGTGACTGTTTTTGTTCACTTCCTACCAGTTGCTGCTGCAGTTTCAAGGCTGAGATCAATATCACACAATCTGATTCAGTTTAATCTCACTGAAAAAGCCAGAGGTGAACAAACTGTACAAAGACTATGGACAGTAACACATATGTGGATGTCAGGTAACTTTACACACTGCAACATTTGATGCCAAAGATGAAGAGAATAAATATAAACACCTTAAAATATTGGAGTCACTTGTTGGACATTTCAACAGGAATCTGTTGTCAAAATATTCTAATATCACAAGGGATAATCATGCTGTTAACTACAGCCGGTCCAAAGAAATCCCTGCTTTAAACTTGAGAGTGATCTCCATTAGGATTTCTCTCTGTGTCTCTATGGCCTTGTTGCAGCTCCTGTACTTCTAACACTGGAATGAATAAATGAAATGGAACATAAATATTTCACATCTGACTCGAGGACTGAAAAATATCAAAAAGAAGCGTTTTGGGGCAAGCAAGGATCCACTTATTGGCCCTTGAAAGGACTCTGAGAGAAAATGTGTGAAGGGTAAGGGGTGGTTGGTTGAGTGGCAGGTGAAGGAGGACGGATGTTCTCCCATGATGCACTTCTCTTCTTTCACATGGCATCAAAATGGAAACGGTGGGCTTCCTGCCTCTTCTCTCGGTCATCAGCTTTCTGAACACACACACACACACACACACACACACAGAGAAAAATACAGAGTCAGATTCAGCTGCTTCATGGATCAGTCAGTAACACAGTCATTTAACGTGTACTGGAGTGATGAGTATACAGGGTATGTCATTAAGAAATCAGGGCTGGAGTTTGGAATAAGCAGTGTGTGTGTGTGTGTGTGTGTGTGTGTGTGTGTGTGTAAGTGTAATTTTGTCAACAGGAACTACAAACCCCACACTGTCACATAGCATCTGTACCTATGGTAAACAGCAGAGTATTTACAGTACATTAACTTGCAGCTCATTTAACCACGGTGAAGGCTACTAGTGACTGGAAGGGAAAGTCACAAGATATGGATGAAGTTCATCCACAATCCCACTGACAAGTCAACAAGAAGAGGCAAAGGACCAATAAACACAGGCAAGAAAATTACAAGGCAAACTAATAATAAATTATTACTGGATTTAGATTAGCATTACTTTCACCTGACTATCTTTCATGTCGCTGTTAGCAGAGCTGTGTGTAGGATTAAAGCTGCAGTAGGCAGAAATTCAGAAAAAAGGCAAAAACAACAACAACAAAACAAACAAACAAACAACATTATTTAAAAATATGCAACCCTCCATATCGATCCCCTCTTCGTCCACCAGAAAAGCATGCACTTCAAATGCACAAAAATGTTTAAGCTAAAAAACGAACACTATGCAGCCCAACCCCGTGTTCAGACCCTGCTCTCCCCAGTGAAAGTCCTCCATCCAGCCCACCACCTCCTGCTCTCACTGTGGACTCTGTTGCTATTATACAATCTCATCTGCTCTGAGTGAAAAGACCTCTGACTGGCTGAACTCTCTCTGACAACAGAGCCAAGAGGACGAGTCCAAGTCCAGTTTCCTTTCAGACCACTTGAATTACAATATGCTGAAAGATTAGTATGGCATTTTTACCTAATGATGCCAATAAAATACTACCTAGCCCAGCTTTAATGCCAACTCTCAGTTGATCTAAATTTTCCCTGATTGCTTAAGGAGCTGTTGTACGTTAATGTGTCTGATGTTTTAGCTGCTTTTCTTCAGTGAAATCCAGACAGTGATCAGTATTTTAGTGAACATGCAGGCTCTATATTCTTCCTCCAAGCTGCTTTGGCAGTTTTCCTTATTTGAATCAAGGTTCCATATGCTGTCCAATTGTAAAACCTCTTGGGGCAAATGTGCAATTTCTGATATTAGGCTATGTAAACAACGCAAACCTGACTTGCTCTCTAATAATGTGCAATTTTACTTAAACAGCCGGACTTTGGGAGTGAAAAATGGGTTGACAAAGGAGAGTGATTTGGACTATATCCACTTGTTATTACTGCGGTGTTATAACACTCTGCTTTAAACAGGTAAACAGTACCTTGTAATAAATGAGAACAACAGGTGTAACCGTACAAACTATATAGATGAAAGCTGGTGACAGTTGCAGCCTGAGAATGCTTATAAGTCCAAAGTGCCTGTTGACTAAACTAATGGCAAGCTAAAATGTGAATAAAAGCAATTAACATTTTGCTAAATCAAAGCACGGTGCCAAAATTAACGTGATCACGCTGTAGTATTTCTAAACCTCAAGCTGAGATAACGGCTGAAATTTGGATATACGCGTTGCAAAGTGCCATTCAGAGATCTCAGTAAGCCGGATCAGCGTTCATCACCAAATTGATGGGCTCCAATTGGAAACAGTTTTAAGCCAAACCCACTGTCATATATTCAATAATTAAACATGGACACATTCCTTAATTAAATGGTGCCCTTGGCAGATTAGTAGTGTATTTCGGTCCATTTTGCTTGTGTGACAACTTCTACCAATTAATTGGTTAAAAAAAAGGCCTTTGGGGAGCAAAAACTTAAATATGATGAACGTTGGACTCTAATAATCAAATTTGTTGAGAAATCATGAGAGAGTAGCTCAATTACAACTCTGGTGGGGAAGGTCATTTTTCAATATTAGAAGCAGACAATGTAATAACAAATCAAACACCACAGAAACACACATGTGAATGTGAAAAGGCCTTAAAGGGATAATATGTGTGCATTCATAGCCAACAGTCTATTATCATCATCTGGGCATGGAGACAGACAGACAGGTGTGATGGCTGGAGGCAGCAGCGGCGTACGAGCTGAGCTGTGAACAAGCTGACAGACGTGCAGCATAAACCACCTCCCCCCCCATAGCACCTCCTCCCAGAGGGCCCCGTTCACGTCACCTGCTCCTAATATTGCTGGTGTAGTGGGGGAAAACTTTTAGCCGACAGCATCAATTTTTCATGTTTTCTGTTTACTTCTTTGAACTGACAGCTGACATTGCCCTACATAGACCAAGTACATTTCACAATCTGAGGGCCCATGAAAGCAATTTTGTAATTTCAGCAAGTCCAGATTGCATACATCCCCAGAGTGCATTAGCAGGAATGATGTGCAGTTCTTTCTGAACACAAGAAAAAGAAAGCTGTGGGGGATTGGTGAACATTTGCAGCTATGTTATCAGCAGTCACGGCTGAAGTGATACTCCACCCTAAATCTCTCTTTTAGGTGTCAAACACCCGACTCCCTGTAGACTTTAAAGAGAGCTGTAAAAAGTCTGTAGTTTACAGTTTTCACTGAAATGTAACTAAATACACCACAAAATACACTACAATTTCTGTCTGTTCTTACTGCTCATGTTGTAAGCAGGAGAGAACCACTTTATCCTGACTGTTGTGCCAAATGTTTCACTGCCTACGAACAGAAAGGAGCATGGTAGAGTAGGAATTTTACATGATTTAGCTGTCATGAGCAGGACAAGGTATCATTTGTTTTTGTCCCAGTATCAGTGTCAGTATGATACTGAGGTTTTGACAATGTACCTTCACACACTACTTGTAGAGTTACTAACCTGTTTTGTTTTCATTAAACAAAAACTTGAATGCTAAATGCATCAAAAACAAGTATATTTACATTCAGTATAACGAGTCCAAATCTGACTAAAAGGCCAGCTTCAGTACTACTTCTAGATACGTGGTTCTACATATGTGTATATCTATATCTGCATCCACAAATAATATGACAGTACTTACAGGATTATTTTAGGTGCATTCATGTGTAAGTGGCCCATTTTTATGTTGTCTATCCGAATACTACATTCACAAGGTCATATGTGTGATGAAGTCATTATTGTTAGGTGCAATCATTCCTTCCATCCTTCCTGGCCATGTTGTGTTGGAAAGAAATCTTCTCTTCCCAACGCAAATCCAGTGGAAGTAATGAGGTCCTCACTCTGTGTAAAAAAAAGCATCTAGAAATTCACCTGAAGCTAATATGAGGCCTCTGCAGTCGGATTTAATCAAACCAAGTGGGAATCTTCCAAAGTTTCTGTCTTTTTAGTAAAAAAAACTCTTGTTTCCCCAGGGTGTTTCCTCACTGAGCTGCAGCGGAGGGACACTAACACATAGCGAGTGAATTTTGTGCTAAAAATATTATAAATTTGGAACATTCTCACTGATTTGACTAACTGAGGCTGCTGAAGTGCATCATGTAACTTTGCATTGTTGCACAGACTGAGGACTACCAATTTGTCCTCATTACTTGCGTTAAAATTGTGACTGTTGAGGATGTTTTCACAACCAGGAGGAACATTTGAAGGCCACTTTGACACTTCTTTCAGTATGTTTGTCTATTTGCCACTTTTCTTTGTCTGCCACGCTGCCTTCTGTCTACAAAACAAGCTGCCAGGTCACTGATGTGGCAGTTCTCGGTCTGCACCAACTCCCCCATCTTGGACTGCAGTTGGCAACCGTAGTTGACTATATAATCAAAGGCAGACTTTACTGCATCCTTCTTCTGGTCTGCAGCCTTGGTGAGCTTGACATATTGGCACATTAACCAGTTCTCTACCCGCTGCAGGTTCTATGAGGAGTGGCCTTCCAGCTTGCAGTGGATGTCCTGTAGCCTCATTTATCATCAGTGCGTATGCACAGATATGTGTGAACGAACATTCCTACGCAAAGTATGGAATTTATCAACTTGTACTTATACTTAGGAATGTGCGTAAATATCATAGACTGTATAAAAGATGGACGTAGCTTCCGTGACGTCACCCGTTGGCTTCTGCACTGAGAAAATGAAGCCAGGGTTTTGCTACTTCCTGGTTGACATCTTGGATTTTTGGAGGCAGTGATGCAAAAACTGTCGGAGGGGGGTGGAACCATAGGAGCAGCGATTGGTCAGACGGATTGAGAGGCAGGCCCTCTCTGCCCGCCCACATTTACCGCCTTCTGCTCGCTTCATCTGTATGGTCGCTGCTGACTGTCAAACAAGCCAGCCACGCCCCTTGCCCCGCAAAATTTTGACGATTTTTAAAAAATTCAGTATTGATTTATTTTCAGATTGGCCACCTGATCTCTGGACTTGACCATGAAAACTAATAAGAAAAAAATCCTGAGCTGTAGGAATGCAGTATTTCGTGATCTGTGATCACTTCTTTTCCAATTCATTTCTATGGGAGCCAGGGCTTTTTGGAGCCAGGACTAGTGGACGTAATGGTATTGCAGGTTTTTGACACTTTCGGGTTGGCTTCATTTTTCAGGGCCGGTTGCTACGTCCATCTTTTATACAGTCTATGGTAAATATACGCACAACTCTGACCATGCCTACGCACATAATTTAGCAATAGAATAGTGAAACTACCAATAGAAAGCATTCGGGGATTTTAACCACCGGCACATTCCAGCGTGAGGCTGGAGACATATGCCTTTCCCAGCCATCAATGAGCAGGATCAAGTCGACAGTGTTGAATGCCATAACTCCCCTGGTCCCAGCCGACATCCAGTTCCCTTACAGCCATCACCAACAAGCCCAAATCAAACGGGGACTTAACGCTGTCGCTGGATTCCCAAACATATGTGGAGCCATAGACTGCACCCACAAAGCAATCAAAGCAGCGTCACTAACTGAACTTAATTTTGTAAATAGAAAAGGGTTTCATTCAATCAACGTACAGATAATTTGTGATGCACATTTGTCGCTATCCAACGTTGTCGCCCGGTGGCCTGGAGGAACGCACAACTCATTCATTGAGCACAACAGCTCTGTGGGTCTCCAAGCAGGAGCTGTTGAAGATGGCTGGCTTATTGGTGAGTGTTACAGAGTGTGGAAATGTTTTTGCTGGACTTAGTATGATTATTAAAACATCTCATCTGTAGGTGATCGGGGTCATCCACTGGGTGAATGATCGGTATTAATTGGTCCTTGTCCAGTTTCAGTCATTTCTCTTTTATGGGCTGTGATGCGTTTTTTAACATCAAACCACTTTTTAAAAATTTTGCCGGCAGTCTCTCCTCTGACCCATCTCTTGTACGCATGAAATTTAGACTGTGCGTAAGTACAAAAAAATCTATATTTATCAAACGCGCATACAAGGGTCGTACGCACATCAGAATTTAGAACCTTTTGTATGCACTGATCCTAAATGAGGCCCCTGGAGAGCAGAACAAGAACTACAGTTGCCAGTTGCAGTCAATGACAGTGGAGCTGAAGTCCATCTGCAGGACAAAAGACTCACTGGAGAGGTAACTGAATGACATGAAGGACGGCTGCAGCAGCGTCCTGGTCAATCCGCTGGTGTGGAGTCACAAGACAGGATGGGCCTGCACTAGCTGGTTAAGAGCAACCAAATTTTCAAAATAAAATACAAATACCCCCTTAATATGGTGGCCTGGACAGTTCCTTTGAAAATTAAGACTGTTCATGATATAAGATCGTCAGGTCGGCCAACCCTAGATACTTTATGACAGAACGTTGTAATGAGGTTTGATGGGGTTCAAGACTTAAAGACTGGAGTGTGTTAGTGTACTTATTTAGAGTTTGTCATTTGACAGTAGCTGAACACAAATGCGTAACAAAAATTCCATATCATCTGGCCTCCTGACAGTGCAGTCAATAATGCATTTACATCTGTTGGATTAGTGATGAACAGAGGATGGGCCAGGGAGGGCCATCAATTTTAAAGTATCTGAATGAAGTCATCCTTTTTTCATTCCCAGCATGTTGCCGAACTGTTGCAGCAGATGAGCTCATGTTTTTTAAAACAAGGATTAAACCCAGTCAGAACATTGGACAGACCTTTTGAGATGACTGTCCCTTTCATGGGACAGCCAACCCGTCCCTGATGCTGACTAATTTGCTGTATCCAAAAGATGGCCAGCTACACATTTATTCCTTTTTTATCCTGTCAGCTTTGGTTTGTAATAAAGCCTTCATCTATCTTCAAAGATGGCAGCGTCTCGTATTGATTGATGTTGTACATTTTTTCCCTTTTTTTAATGCAACATGTTTTTGGGGAGCAGATGGATTGATGTGATGTTCTTTCCTTTGGATAACTGATCCACTGGGCTGTGCTGCTGTCGAAGCCTGGTCTAATTGACTATCGAGGGGATACCATCAAATTGTCGTCCTGAGGCTTGAGTCATCGTTAAGCAGCAGAGCATTGATTTGTGTCCATCTAAAGGTTTTACTGACACAGTGGTGGGCCTGAGTCTGAAACCAGGTGGAAAGCCATGGCGATGCATGCTGCAGTCTCAATGGGCTCTAATGTCAACTAATTAAGTTTGGCTTGCGTGAAGATAAGATTGACTACATTCTGCTTCATTGCACGTTTTACCAGATATTTTAAGACCTCATTCTTCTCCTTTCTTAATTATTTTCATACAGATATTTTTTTAATAGCCCCAGCTAATACTGCATTGCACTAAAGTTCACAGGATTTGTGTAAAAGCCCTGTTAGCTTGTTAGGCAGGACAACACGTCTTTGCCCCATGCTTCTGCCCTCTACCTGACATTGTTATTAGTAGAGCAAATACCAGAGGCGACAGCGCAAACACACAGAAATGCCAAATGTCAATCAGCAGGCTCGCCCTGACCTCAGTGGATGCCCCACTGTAAAAGGGAAGTAGGAAGAGGAGATATGAGAGGATGTTAGCAGCCGGTGTACATGTTCCCCCTCAGTCTTAATTCCCTGGATGGTGCAGGAGGTTACACCACATTAGCCTGTCCAGACGTATGTCTCTCACTTACTCAAATTTAAATTACATTTGTCCTTTTTTCAAAATGTGTCAATGTGAACACAGTGTCTGTCACATACTGTCAGACACTGGAGAGAGATAACTCTGCTGAACTTCAGGAGCACTGTTGGGCTACTAAACTTAAAAATGGGACTATTTCAGGAATACATAAAAATTATGAGGCTGTTTATTGTGTTACAAACTGAAAAGTGATATTTCACATATCCAGGGCTCTGTACAAGACTGTCAGTTGGAACATGGCTAACGTTTGGATAGTCATGAAGCTCTCCTTGCAGAATTATCAGTGTAAAAGACAAGTACAAAGCCTGTGTCATAAAGGAATAAATAAAAAGAAGCCAACTATGCCAAGGAGCATTTCAGGGAAAATTCGTGTCACTGAACCTAAAATTCTGTTACATGTGCTGCATACATAGTGGAAGCTTGAGGTTATGCTTCATAAAAACCTGATAATACACTTAGCAATTTGAATCAAATTATGCTTTGGATGCAAAGAGAATGCTGGATGTTTCACCATTTTTGGTGCTGTGTTTTGTTCTGAACTGCTACAAACTTCACCAGTAAGAACTTAGAATACTTGATACAAATTATATATTGTATGTTGAGAAAAATCAAACTATTAATGGAAACCACCTAACAATGCTTCTTTTCTGACATGTAACTGTCTCATCAATACTTATTGAATCATGACATTTCAGGTGCACTGGGATATCGTACTGGTAAAGTCTCTCTTCTGTTTCTACTATATGCCAGTTCAACATTTAACAGCCGGACAGGATATATACTGTAGATATCAATGATTCCTCATCAAAAATTCCTCCTCATATTGGGGGAGTATTGGAGACTTTGGCTGCTCAGCCGATACACACTACAGCGTTCAAAGCCAAATACATTGTCTGTTGTGACTGAAAACTCTTCATTTTGCCTGTGTAGACACTTGATTTCAAGTAAAGTATACTGCCAGACTGTAAGCCTGACATTACAATTGTTTTTTTCATTTTATTTACATGAACATTCTGCTTTCTTCCTCTAACCTTCCATAAAAGGCTCCACTCAACCTTCATATCCCCTCTTATCCACCTGAGCCTGCTAGGTGCATCTTGTATGCTCGGTTCAGGCACCAGCCAGGTTTAAAAAAAAAAAAAAAATTCTGCATCAGTTCAGATGAAGCTGAAGAACACACCCACGTTTCCCAAAAGAGGGCAATTACAGCACTTCGGTGTGTGTAACCATGCACACATGCCATCATGAGCGAGACACACTCACACACGTACAGGAACACATTAAGCACCACATACTTTCACAGCAGATGGTTTGGAGAAGATGCCAGCAACTTACAGCACAGCTCAGCCTAGCAGACAGCAGTACCACAGAGTGTGGAGATGACAAAGGAAGCAATCCAGAACAAAAAAAGTACATTTGCGAGAGATAGCACTGACTGTGTTATGATGAGGTACATTTTACTGTGATCGTACTGTGAGAGTGTGTGTGGCTGAAAACAATCAGACCAGGAGAAGCTGAAGCACAAAACACACATGAAAACATGCATTGACTCCCTGGAGGGTGCATTTAAGGCAGCAATGAACAGCAGATCTGCCATGCTGAAAGGACAGAAGAAGGCAATTACAGTTGAACGTCCTTCCAGGTTGTGGCCGGGGGAGAGATAGAGAGCGAGACAGAGTGTGTGTGTGTCTCAGTGGGAGGCTGGAGGACTACAGGACAGGAGCAGAGAGACCCATCTGCTGCTGGTTGTGACCAATCTGCTCCATCTCTCCATCTCTCAGTATCTTTCTCTCTCTCTCTCTCTCTCGAGCTCCATCTCTCTCTCTCACACACTCTAAAACCACCAGGAAGAGGACAACGTTTACTTCCCCACACCACTGTATGTGTGTGTGTGTGTGTGTGTGTGTGTGTGTGTGTGTGTTGTGTATATGTGTGTATGTCCTGACCTTTTCTTGCCAGTGTAGGATGCCAATAATGACAAGGATGAAGACACAGACTCCGATCAGTGCGATGGCTGTCAGCAACACGCTGTTGCTTGGAGTAAGGTACAACTTAGCACTCCAACTAAAGAAAGCAAAAGGAAGAGAGAAAGGGGGGAGAAATGAAGACTGGCCATATGCTGTTTTATATTTCATCATGGTTTTATTTGACAGAAAAACAATGTAATTACCAAATGGTTCACATTAGCAGAGACTATGTCCTAATTAAGTTAAAATAGATACATGAGCAGCTCTTTCACTTTCTTGTCAGAGCTGAACAGAATGAGGAACTGCTCTGTTTTCAGTTTCCGAGAACTTTTATGTGCTTCCAGAAATCCAAGCACTTTGATTTATTAAATTTATCATGTCGCAATTCCTTGTCTCACACTGTATGTGAGAAGAATACCAAGGCAACTGTTTTTTTTATTCTCAGATCTTTGTTCAACAACGGTGTGTGCTGGCAAACCTGGCAAGTACACAAGTGTGATGCGGCTATATGGAGGAGGGTGTGTATCTCTGTTTGTCTGAGCTGAAATAGCCATCTGGAGCTCCTCCTGTGGTTTGAGTTACATGTTAACAGCGTGATGATAACATGAGACCACATGCTGCGAGGTGATAGTGTGTGTGTGTGCATTTGTGTGTGTTACATCTAGGCATTATTTGTGAAGATACGCCACAGAGACACTATCTGTGTCGAGCTCGGATAACAATACCTTGCCATTAAGAGGCATCAGATGAGGTGGTTAAAGTGTTGAATGGTGTCCATAGCAACAAGCATCAACAGGTTCTGCCAGCAATTTATACCACTGTGAAAGAGTAAACTGGCTACTTGTGATCACTCTATGTTGTAATATTAACATTGTATTGTTGTAATTACTGGTATGAGTACCTGCGGGGCTTATTGTGTGGGAAGGGCATGACAATAAGCTGCGAGTTGGGAATGATGGCCGTCCACTCCTGCTTCCTTATTTCCTGAAAAGAGAAGAACACATGAGCTCAGTATACACAGAAATGGCAATACACAACAGTACCATATATACGATTGCATACAGATTTCCATAAGATACACACACAGACACACACACACACTCTGAATATGTATGTTAAGTCCTCTGAGGCAGAGCAATAGGGTTCCATGGTTTTCTTTAGCCACTGTGGAGTGGCTATTTTAAGCCATGCATTTAAGACACAGTCAGCCTGCTACATGAAATAAATTACTCTGGCTGTGGTGAGCAACACTGTTTTTTTTCCTGGTGTGTGTATGTTTGTGTGCATGTGAGTGTGTATATTTGCATGTATGATTAAGTATTTCTGTGGCGGTTGTGAGAGAGTTCAGCCATCTGCAGAAGTAATAATCTCAGTCTCTGTCTTGATAAAATATACATCGTCTTTTCTCATCCTGTAACGCAACTCATCACAGTACAGCAGTGCAGCGGTTTGCTTTGAAGATTGAATTCATAGGAGAAAAATACAATCACTAACTACGTGTAAGCATGCAAGTAAAAATACGCACTAACTCTCAGTCACTTAAGAAAGGTAATTCCAGCAATGGGCTGACAATATCACATCTGAAGAAAAAGGCTGTGAGCAAAAGACAACAGATTCTACGGCTAGAGCACATAAAGTAGGCCAAGAAAGAGATTAATGTAAAGATTAGGATGCATTATTGGATATTCGTACAAAATTTCAGCATATTTTGAAAAAAAATTGATATGTCATAGTTCTTGCTTTATTTTTTCCACTACATTTGTCTCCTATGTCTTATTTAGAACTTGCAGAGTGAATGCCGAACCTATATTTATGCACGAGTGATCATTGAAGGGCGACCCGGTTTTTCAACGGCATTGACTCAAATTACAAAAGCAAAGAGAAAAGACAGAAAAATAAACAACAAAGAGATGATAACAGCATTACTACAGTTGGTTATTTCAAAAACATTTACATTTTCTGGTTAGGAAAATACAGGTATGTGAGAAACCTTAAAACTCAACACAGAAAATATTTAATTCATACATTAATTATTTAAAATGCAAAATAAAACACTGATGTAACTATTAAACACAACGTGTTGCAGGTTTAAAACCAAATATCTGAAATGTCCAATAAATCTAAGTGTATTCATTTTAAGTAAGTGTTGTATTTTGTTTCAGCAGTCAGGTGCAACAAAAAACAAAAGCAAGCTCGTGTGTCCTTGTTTTCTGTGTTCAGTTCATCTTGTTAATGTTACAGTGAACATACAAAGTGATGGTAACACAGTGGATTATAGTGGAGACATTTGACACGCCCTCGTAGTTCAGTTTCCACTCAGACTGCCTGGTCAGACCTCCGTCAGCACCGTGTGATACAAAGGGTTAAAACTCTATTTAGTGCAGAACAGAACACAATAGAATAGAATATATCCTTGGAAACGTTTGATCAACCACCAATACCAACAGAAGAAACAGATGAGCAATTAGTAAAACAATCACAAAATCAGTGTCATATTACGCACTAAGAGCAGTTCATGTCAATGTCTCTAAATTAAAATCTCTTCAGTCAACCTGCAGAGTTAAGAACACTGATGAGATCTGGGCTGAAGAATTTCTTAAATACATTGTTGGTTGTCAGACTAGTCTCAGAAGTTTCCTAGCTCTTTTTTGTGTGAACAATCTAAACACACTGAGCCAGTTTCACATGTTTACACCTGGAAGCTGCACAATACAACCACAGCCTGACCTGCTGGCCGCCAAGCAGCTCCACTGGGTCTAGTGAGGTTACAGGCCTTGCAGAAGGGCACCTCAGTGGTGATAATGAGGGCGAGGGGGCAAATTGTTCTTTCTCACTTTTCCAGCCCAGATTGGGAGTGTGGACAATTTTGTTGGACCTGGGGGAAAACCAAACGCAAATCCTTGCAACTTCCACCAGGCCACTGGTGCAATTAGCCAAAATGTGCAGCGGTGTGCCTTTACCAGAGAATTCTGGTTTATTTCAACCTGCCACATCAGCCTTCAATAAGGCTTGAGCGGCTCTGTGGCTCATGCTAACTTTGCACTTCCACTGTAGAGAATCAGGGAAAAAAGGCGTCGCACAAAACAGCAAAGAACGCTGTTTATGGGGGCCATTAGCATGAGCTCCCTGCTGCTTTCCAAAACCATTTGTTTTCAAGTCTGACTGAAAGTAAACACAGAAATTAGGGAGGCTGTTGATCCGTCTTCCAGAGCGGCGGAGTGAAAAAGGGAGACTAGCAGCACATAAGCTGGAGTTTGATTGGGGAGCAAGTGCAAAGACGTGCCTCAGGGTGATGAGGTGGAGCCTTGAACAGGCTGACCATTAGCGGAGCCTGTTAGAAAACAGAGCACATACAAACTGGTGTTCCTGCACTCACTGCTCTGCTTCTGACTTTTGGGCACAGACTGAGACCTGTTGATGTCAGACTTTGAGAATGTGGTTGAAGAAAACAAGAAGTCTCTTTAAATACAGGTGGACCATGAAGCTGAAGTCAGTATTAAAGACTGTATATTCAAGAAGGAGCAAAACTTAAAATGGAATGCTTAGACAGATTTAACTATTTAAACTCAAACTGTTCAGTTTCTAAACACTTGCTGGCAGCTCTGTGTTTGAGAGCAGTGCGACTTTGCATAATTTCAAGTTTCATTTATAGTAGTTTGCTGCCTTTGGGCTCAGCATCCAGTGATGACAGCTGACATTAGACTGACACATACTGTATTTAGCATTTGCATACAACAATGCTTTGATTTCTGGAAAAACCCAGCATCATCATCAGTTTTTGTAAGATTTCTTATCCACATTTTTCTGGGCTTGTCTTGATTTAACCCCAGTTCAAGGCATCCAAAGTTGTACATAGGCTCATTAGGGGGTAAGAGTTCAGACACATAAATAATAGAGGCGGTAGCATATCAATGATTTAATGTCCATAATCGTGCTTTTAGCTGAGAGGAATTAACATTTCCAGTTGAACATTTGGCAGAACCTGGGAGTGCCAGTGCTCTTTAATTGTGAGTCTTCGTTCTTCATCAATTGAGAGGAACTACATCTCGCAGCTATTTTGAATAAGCGCGCAGCGACAGCATTGCTTTTTACATAACAAGCACATTCTCGCCGCCAGCCATTGTCGCTTAGCTCTTGGAAAGCACTGCCTTCGGTGCGGCAACTGGCGGGGGAGCAGAGCTGGAGACGAGTCAGCCTCCACTACCGCTGCCTGGGAGCAGATCCGATCTGGCTGTTTGGAAGAGAAAAGTGTTCCTAAGTCTTCAGAGAGAAAGAGAGATACTCTGGTTCAAAGCCAGGGAAACTGGCACACTATGAGAAAGCGAGGGAGACGGATGCAGAGATGGAGGGTGAGGGAGACAGAGAGAGAGTGAGAGTGACAAGTAGGGGACTGATTAGTGAAGTAAACCACTTTGAGCAGCAAAGGGAATCCCCTGGGTGGAAGATAAGTGAACAGGAGGAGAGAGACTCACAGAGAAAGATGAGGAGGGGGCGAATAAAAAAGAGGAATGATTGGACAGAAGATGGAAGATATCCAAGTAGATTTTACAAAACCTCTCCTTCTGTGAAACAGCAGGCAGAAAGTCTCATTGTGGAGGAGAGATTGTAAAGAGCACAGCAGGCAGATAGCAAGATAACGGGAAGGAAATAAAGACTGAAAGAAAGCAAAAATGAGAGCAAGATGGATCAAGAGAGCTAACAAACACAAAGATCCAAACCTGCCAACTGAGCAGGGTGGAGTAGCAGTCAGGATTTCTAAACCTTGTGCTTTCTGCTTCCTTCTGCTTTCACAAGCGCCTCCTCCTCATTACAGGTAGATCTGGTGGAGTTACCCTACTCTCCAGTCCCTCTGGGTAAAAAAAATCTACTCGGCATAATGGGCGGCATCTTTAGGCATTCATTAATTCACTTTGTAGAAGGAATGGGCGAGGAGGAGGAAAAATGAAAGAAAAAAAAAAGATCACAGTCCTTTGCATAGCAAAAAGGAGCATGCAGAAAAGGGACAATAAAGCAGCTTGTTTGAGATGAGTGTTCTTGGTGCACTACAGCTTCTGAGTCGCGGGCCGAGCTATCTGCAATTCTAATCAGCTGCTTGACGAAGACCTTGGTACCACACGGGAGGGGAAAAAGGAACCCTGTCGTGCCTAATATTCAGAGTGACAAGTACAACGTGAGAAAGAAAGCAGAGCTGGAGATGAATGTGGAGATCGTGAGAGAGCTCAACTGAAGACAGCTGACATTTGAGGTAGTCAAGTGTAGAAGTGTAAGCGATGAATAGATTAAAAGCATAAAAACAATCAATTATTTACTGTATCAGTATAATGCTCTCTTGTTGTATGAGAGGAGGCACACATTGGCTGTATTTAAATGTCTTTCATACATTGTCTACTCGCAGGGCTGTTAAACAAATCTGTGTGAAACAGGGATGTTGCTAGTTGTGCTCCATTGAGGAATCTGCTGCACCTTTATCATTTGTCCAGATGACGGCATCAATGATCCTATACATTAAAAGAGAGCTGTATAATGTGTCTGCCATAAAGCACATCTGCTTCGGATCTGTGTCAACTGTTGGTCTTCAGTCTTTCTTTAAAAATTGGTGTATATGGAAACAAGCTTTTTCACACCTCGATTCTACTCTCGCCTCTAGTGAGATGTGGGCCGCAAAATATGGTTCTTTAAAAGTAGCTGCAATCAAAACATTGTTTACAACACCTGAAAAAATACTTAGTTCGTCCTCATTACGCAGGAAAAGCTGAGGCAAAAGAAACTGTGAAAATCCTGCAAAAATAAAATACTGCTTGCTTGTGTTTAAGAGAACTATGTATAGCTCAACAAGCAAACGATTTTCATTAGAAAATTGGTGAGAATGAAGAACAGATTGGTGTTGTCTCGAATGTGAGAATGACAGATTTCTGACATATTCTTGTTATGTGTTACCCTCATGTGCAAAAAAATCTAAGCACACATTATAAGCAGCCAGTTGGTATAAACAACAGGTATCACATATTCTCCCACTGCTTGAGTGAGAAACCCCCCAAAAAGCAAGTCAACCAAGCATTAAATGTTTTTGCAAGATTAGTGACACACTGCTGTTCCTGTTCAGCAGTTCTAATTTGATAAGAAAATATATTGTGGGAAATCCCTCATCTAAATCTTCACAAAATACCCGTCAAACTAATGTCACAGTGCTTGGAAGAAATGTGTTATATCCAGCCCATTGCGAAAGAAGCTTGAGCAGAAGGAGAAGAACAACAATCTTACTCTCTGCTCGTGACTTTAAAAGAGCCTAAATTACTTTAACCACAAATGAGTGCATCATTTGATGTTTTTCTTGGAAAGTTTTCTGGTTCTTAACATCATGATCCTGAGGCTTTTTTGCTCCTCTCACAGTCTTTTTTCCCTAGACTTATTGCATAATCATTAAATGTCTCAGTCAAGCATGCCATACTCTGTTAAACTCAGGGTAGGTTAGGCTGCTCACAAATGACTTCATTTGGTATTTAACTACAAACGTTGTATTTACATGCAATGTGTTCCTGAGGGTTTGAAAGGGTGTATGTTGGTGCCCTTCCTTCTTTTTCTCTGTCTGCTGTGAGCACCTTAATAACAGAATTTTCCCCAAATATTCTATGAGCCTATACAGCCTGTAACCTTTCCTGCAGAAGCACTGTCGAGTGTTGAGGTCATGTGACCCGCTCAAATTTCCTCACCGTCTCTCCAGGCTGGCGGGGGATGCCAACAAAAAGGTGGTCAAGGAAGTTGGCGCTGCGTCCGAGGCCCAGTACAGTGTAGGGCAGCTGGAGGGAGAAATGAGCCGACTGGCTCAACTGGCCAGCTGTGGGAGGGAAGACAGAGAAAAAAACAAAGGTTTTTATGGGTATAAAAAGGATAGAATCTTCCCAACAAATACTACATTGTGTCAGAAAATCTCAAACTACTGGATGAATTGTGCTTATGTACGGTACAGACATCTGTGGTCTCCATGATGGATAATACTGACTTTGATGATCTCCTGACTCTTCCTCTGTGGCCACCATGAGGTGGATCATTTTGCTTTTAATGAAATGTCTTGACAACTATTGGATGGATTGAAGTTGGTACAGCTATTCATTTCCCAATCAGAAGGGTAGGTAATCTGGCATCATCAGGTAAAATATTTGAAGTCTTTCTCTGATCATTGATTAATAAAATAAAAACTCATCTCATTTAAATGCTACCTATTCAGAAGTTTGCCCAAATGTTAGGAGGAGTTCTTTACTGCCAAGATGTTGACAGCCACTGTTCAGGAAGCCAATGGGGGACGTCATGGAGAGCTTGTGCATCTTTGTATACAGTTTTAGATGCATATATGCACTGTATGTATAGGTACAAACTATGTGCAAACCTACTTTACACAATGGCAAACTGTAATATTGGAGTAATTTATCCCTACGTGTTTAAGCTGGAAATCAATTCTGAGGAAGAACAGTGATGCAGAAAGCCCCACCACACAAGTTGATAGGATGGGTTCATTAGGTTTGTTTGATATAAAACCCTGAAGATCTGAATGTGTGTTCTTCAGGGTTTTTGTCAAAAGTACACTACAGTTTGAAGGTGGAAATACTCAGCTTTTGCACGGACTGCTTACTTGCTAATGATATGTCTTCCAGCACATAAAAAACACCATACTGGCATGTTAACAAGGTAAAAAACACAAAAACAAAAAACCCAAACTTTTTCACTGAAGTGAATCTTTAACTTGTCCAGTACTTGCAAACAAACAGTCTAAGCTGTAGTTTCTTACTTCTTGTACTTTGTGTTAAGTGATGATTTACAAACGTTGGCACAAATGAACACCAAATTAGGATGGTGTCAGTTTTATTTATTTTTTTGGCCTTTCGTCTTTTATTCAACGGGTAAGTGGAGAGGAAAACAGGAAAGTAAGGAGTAGAGTGGAGGACGACCTCCATCAAATGGTTGTGGGCCAGATTCAAGCCCATGCCCGTTGCGTTGGGCCTGTTCATGGGTCACCTGCTCAACCAGTTGAGCCACCGGGGACCGGCCACAGACTCTCGTTACTGAAATATCGCTACCTTTGAACTACATTTTCACACATTCCCAGTTGTTTGAAATTCAACACACTAGTGTACATAATAGAATAGAATAGAATAGAATAGAATAGAATAGAATAGAATAATTTTATTGATCCCCCATTGTGGGAAATTTACATGCCACAGCAGCATCCAAAAATACAGAAAGAAAAGTACAAGAAAATAACAATAATTAAATAATATGCATCCGTGGTGTCGATACACAGCAGGTCCAAGGCCCGTCTCCAGTTGGGCAGTCTACATACTGGCTGAATGTGGGGAGAGTGATGTATGATTAAAGTCTCCTGAGATGATGATCAGAGACTGAGAGTGTGAATGTTTGCAGCTGGGACACTGAACTATGGATGAGCTCACAGGCTGCAGCAGCATCAACCAAGGGGGGGGGGGATGTAAACCACAATCGCTAGGATGTGCGAAAACTCCCTCGGCAGGTAAAACGGCCGCAAACCAGCCGCCAGCAGTTCAACAACCTTCGTGCAGCGCTGCTCTTTAATGCTAACGTGCCCAGCATTACACCATCTCTCATTCACATTCACACCTTTCTTCTTACCACTTTCCCTCAAGCTCTGGTCCGCTCTGACCAGGTGAAAACCGTCTAAAGTTACGAGCGAGTCCGGCGTGAGTTCGTTCAGCCATGACTCCATGAACAATATGAGGCTGCACTCTCGATACTCCCACTGCAGCCAGGTCAGCGCTGTTAGCTGTTAGCTCTTCCATCCCGTTAGGGAAAGACTTCATGTTTCCCATGATGGTGGACGGATGGATGGCTTGTAGCGTCTCCTCTTCTCCCGACGCTTCACTTTAATGCCAGTATATTTTCATGCTTTTAGGAGGAAAAACATAGAGTCCCCTCATGGTGATCTACAGTGGTCCATCAGGTCCAGAAAAACACAAAGACTAAAAAGAGTTGAACACTAAAGGTCTTCACTTTCCAGCAATTTATAATTCCTACAGTTTGACATAAAGGATGCTTTACAAATATCATGTTTGGCCCACAGCCCTGCTCATGTCTGACCCTGGTCTTACAATCATGTTTTTTGTTTTCAAGGCTTGCAATGAATATTTAATTAATTATATATTATCTTTTATATATATATATTATCGACTATTATTTTTAAAAAATGTTTTACTCAATATTTTTTACACATTCTGTAAACAAGGCATCCCATATTCTTTGTACATTTTCATCCATCCCTTTCTGTGCAATATATCTGACTGGATTACAAACATAACCCCCATTTGCTTTAGTGATGAGTTTAGCTGCAACAGCCCTGCTTTCACTGAGAGACCATTAAGTTCCACATAATGTCATATAATGAGTTGTAATCTCAGCAGTTTTTAAAGACAGATAGGACTAAAATGTACAAGTAAACATAATGAGGAGGATCAGAAGGCAGCACAAGAGAGCCTGAGCTAGAGGGACTGCAGCATGAGACCTTGTGTTCTGACATGAAGACGCATCATAAAAGATACAAATCAGAGTGAGACACCTGAGGCCAGCGCAACACCTCTCCCTGTCTCCTTACCCAACCTCCCTCCTCCTCCATCCTGTAATCTCCCCCTTCTTACTTGCCATTCTCATCCAGCCCTGAGTATTTTGTTTCCTCCTTTCTGCTCATCTCTCCATTTCTTTCCCCTGATACATTGCTCTGATTTGGCCTTTCGCTTCCCCTTCTTCTTCTCCTCCCTCCTCCTCGTCTTCTCTCTCTTTTTCTCTCTCTCTCCCCTACAGCTGCTGTATCTCGCCCACGCCACCCAACTCTGCCAAGTGCAGCCGACATAAATCAACCTCTATGTGGTAAACAAAGAGAGAGAAGGATGGAAGAAGAGAGAGAGAAAGCCTCGAGGCAGTCAGTGATCAGAACTAATGTGGATGGACTGCGTATTGCAGGCCGAGAGGAGCACAACAGCTATGCTTCTTTCTTTGCTTTCTTTAATCTATGCCTCACCTCAGTTTGCTTACAAAAAAAGAAAATTATTTTTCCATGTTACTTCTGATCATCTCACCTGGACTAGGGTCATGTCTGGTCACCTAGATACATCTTTGTATAAAAAAACCTTCATTTTTGCACAAATAGCGCTGCCATTGTATCTTATGGGAACATTGCACATAGGGTACAAATTGATCAGCCAGTGGTCAAAGTGAGTAATTAACCAGCAGTGGTTATTGTATGGTGTTAGAACGGTGTAAGCCTGTCCTTGATGCTCTAATGTGCATGCTCCGTCTCCAATCAGTATGGACGCTCAATTGACACCATCGATTTTTGCCACCTTCTTCCAAAAAAAGCTTTTCATGAGTCATCTCTCTTTATGTCTCTGTATCTTCCTTGCATGCAATTGCTCCATGTGTACTACTTTCTCATCTTTTTCGCGCTGGGTTGCAGTATTGTGAAGAGGCAGCATAATTGCCTTAATCGCATACAGAGAGAGAGAGAGAGAGAAAGAGAGA
>NW_007577758.1:1491000-1505129 GCF_000690725.1 Stegastes partitus
GAGAGAGAGAGAGAGAGAGAGAGAGAGATATTGGCCATTTCCAGGAAGCGCTGGGCACAGCTTCATGGACACTGACCTGTTCACGGTAGTACAAAGCTCTGGCTTCTAAAAGACATTGAAGTTGAATCCTGGGATATCTGACATTTACTGAAAGGTGCCTGTGTATGTGTGTGTGAGAGAGTGAGTGTAGGCAGGAGAATTGCACTAGATGGGTAAAGCGGAAAGCTGTGTGGGACTTTTAACGATGATCTAGTAAGTTCAGTCCACTGAAACAAAAATGAGATGAAAGGAAGGAGAGATTTAAAATCAGACTCACAATTGCTTTCTATCCACCCTAGTGCTGTGACCCTAGGGACGACAGTGTTGTTTGGTTCGTAGGTCAGTTCACCACTTTAGTCCACTGGAAGTGTCTCAACAACTAATGGGTGGATTGCCAAAAAACAATGTCTCCTCTGGCAATAGCATGACTTTGACATTTTTGCTAATTAGTGATATAACTAGACAACTACTGAGTACATTGCCATTAAAGTTTACATATTAGCTGCAGTGATGCCCCTAACATTTTCACTGAGGTGTATCAGCACATAATTTAGGTGCAAGCAAAAATTTCCATCGTGATTTTTTGGCACCAAAGTATAATAAAAAGTGTTATTGTTTTTGTGAGCTCATATACACAAGGTTTTGGTCATTTTACTGTTCTTTGTCATCAGGATGATTTGCGACTTAAAATTCCAAAAAGTTGTCTTTTCTTTGGCTACATTATGAGCGATGCTACATCTTATTATCATTTCCAACTGCTTTGGTTTGCTGCTACCTGAAGATGAAACACTGGGGAGGGGGGCTGCTCTGCTGGTCATGCACTTGTCACAGCACAGGACATTGTGACAGCAAACACACTGTTCCCAGCCATGTTTTGGCTGCACTCTTTGCAATACATGCAATGCATAATGCAGGCCATTTCACCATACTTCAGAGTCCCACAGGTTGGTTGGTGCAGTGTGACCAACATAAATGCAAAGACTCATACAGTTTTGAACAGGAGCATGGGACCGAGGTTGTTTTGTGAAACAAAAATTTACAGATGCCCCCTAAACACCTTGCATGCAAACTATTAGGACATACAATACTTAATTTTCCGTCAAGCTCTGTAGTCCCCGCTCAGTTACTTTAAAAAGGGTGGAATAAGGTGTTCTAATGTCAGATTTACCCAGGTTGAAAGAACAGATTTTATCTACCTGAGCTCACAGACACAGAGCTGCTAAATGTCAGGTGCACTGGTTTGACCAGTGAAAATGTCTGTTTGCACTTGACAACATTTTGGTTGCATGTGTCATCAAAATGGTTGCACATGGGAGTTTTGTCACAAAACTCCTGGCTAGTCATGTGTATGGACAGATTTCTTTTACTACCAAGGAACAGATGCACAGAGGGAGCTGTCACACCTTGACTTAAATTTCCGTAAGAGAAAGCTTTAAAAAGTGAAAGTTGTACAGGTCAGAGCTTCGTCCGGTGTCCACGTCAAGTATTTCAAGTTATATGTCAGAGTCAAACGTGACATAAAACAAGACTGTGAAAGCCTGTCAAATCATCAATCACAAATGACATGAGGTGTCAAGGTAAATTAGATTAAAAACAAAAAACAAAAAAACACCAAACACACCAAAAACAGCTCAGCTAATGTAGCTGGCTATTGCAACAAAACACAGAAAAACTGACAGTGACCCCCAAACAACAGGACAACAAACAAACAGAAACATGATGCTTGAAGAAAACAGACTTCAGCTGATGTCCAGACAAATTGGGGCAACAAAAAATAAGCATTGTATCTCTGTGTAAGGATCAGAATTAAAACAACAACAACAACAACAACAACAACAACGAAAAACAAACAAGCAAAACTCAAGCCTTCTTGGCAGTCCAGTTTTCTGTATGCTGTCAGAGATCTGTGGGAACAAAGCTGCTAAATGTGAGGCAGGGTGTAAAGGTAAGACGGCTGCTAGAATTCACCAGTAAACCTAATGTCCATAAACCACCAGAATATTTAACATCCAATTGCTGACTCAATCTGCAGCACCTGCCTGGACACCTCGAACCTTGCACCTCCCTCTATTTTTATCATAAACAATGAAATGGCCTTTATGGTAATGCCATTTCTTGTAGCTGATATCCATCAATCAAATGCCATGCAGGCTAATAGGACACTGACTGTACTACAAAAGAAAGACCAGGACTGTGAAAGAGTAACACAGGTCTCCCTTTTTGAAATCAGTCCACTGCCGCCTAGTGCTTCACACTGAACCCTGTCCATCGGGCTGCACAGAACAGGATTTCTAAGGGGATTGGACCTTCAAGCCAGGCTTGGTTTGATGTTTTTGACAGACTGCCTCTCCCTGTCAGTAGGCAAAAGGTGGATAGCTTGCAGTCGGCCACTCAGCAGGGTGCAGTGGATGTCTGCATGGGTGTGTGTCTGATGGAGGATCAGGCAGGGTTACGATGCAGGCAGGGAGCCTGGCTTAGCGTCTGCTGAGTGTTGTGCAAGTGTGTGTTTGAGTAGACTGGCTAACAAACATGGCCACGGTTGGAGCAAAGCCATTTCACAACATGGGGAGCCTGGCAAAGGGTATTATGCAGAGCACTGTGTCGGAGTGCCTGTTTTGTGTGTGTCTGTGTGTATGCGAGGAGGAGTGTGTTGTGTTTCTGTCATATCTCCCAATAGCAGAGCCAGTGGAGGCCTTGGCAGGGAATCCCACCCTGCACACATGACTGACAGCCTACAATCCATCTCTTAGAAGACAAAGCGGATTCAAAGCAGCGCAAGCAGTCACCCTTGGTGTCTGTGTGTGTGTGTGTGTGTGTGTGTGTGTGTGTTAATGTCTGTGTGCACTTCTCATTTTCACCAACTTCTAAACACACACAGCTATGTAAGATATGCACAGCATTCAACAAGTTAGTGCTTCAAGGTCCAACAAATAATACAAACAAGGAAACACAGAGACAAATAAACACTCAGGACACGCAAACACACACCTGAAAGCACATACACAGATTTTTCAATGTTATAGACAAATTTGTGCTAAAGAAAGAAGGGAAAAAAGTAAACTGAATGAAGTAAAAGAAGCTGCTCTTCATCAGTATTTCGTTTATTTTTATTAACCCACAAAATTGAGATGTATCTTTTCTAAGAAATCCCACCCCAAGTGCACTGGACTGAACTTCATCATCCATTTAGTTATTGCAAATTTAGACGGGTGGAATATACACAACAGATAACATCTCTTTACATACTGTTTTTCAGTTATTGCAACTATTGTTTTTATGCCAGGGAAAACAAGCTTCAAAGGCCTTAGTGTATAATGGAAGTAAAAAGTATCAAATGCAACTAACTGCACTAACGGTTTACCAAAGTAAACTGAAATTCTTGCGGTTGTTTTCTCAATGCATCAAGAGTTTAAAATAGTCCTGGAATTTAAATACTTAATAACATAATCATGGCCTTAAAATTCTGTGTTTAACTATGTTTATACAATAGGTGAGACATTGTGCAACAAAAGCACAGCTGTTGTTTTAAACTCTTGTATGGCAAGTTTGTCAGATGACATTGCGGTTACCAATCAGTAGTTCAGTGATGCAACATGTCAGCTTTGAAATAGCTCTGCAGTGAGTAGGAGAGATGCAGAATGATGTAAACAGTGGCTGAGTGTAGGTCGCACTGAAGCACAACAGACGGCATGAAAACACTGTAACCCACCCAGTCCCTGTTTACCAGTTTCAAACTGGTCTTAAAGTTTCCCTCATCCCTCTGACCTGTGGGCTTACAATCAAAGCCAATGGGAACGACACACAACATGCTAACACTACAGATTTTTTTTCTGTTTTTGTGGTGACATTAACATCAAAAATAATATTAGTCATAAAAAAAAAATCTACTTGATATTTAGTTTTTAGGTGCAGGGACTTTTCTGCTTATTTGATGGTTTGCTTGAAGAATTTCAGACAGGATTTAGAATGAATCATAGTACAGAGACAGCACTGGTGAAGGTCACCAATGATCTTCGTATAGCTTCAGACAGTGAACTAGTTTCTATACTTGTTCTGCTGGATCTCGGTGCTGCATTTGACACCGTGGATCACAGCATCTAATTACAGAGACTGGAATGTTTAATTGGGCTTAAAGGAACTGCACTAAATTGGTTTTAATCATATTTATCAGACAGATTCCAGTTTGTTCATGTTAATGATGATTCTTCCACCCGCAGCAGAGTCAGTTATGGAGTTCCACAGGGTTCTGTGTTAGGACCTATATTATTTACCTTGTACGTGCTCCTCTTAGGCAATATTACTAGGAAGCACTACATAAATTTCCATTGTTAAGCAGACGACACCCAGTTATAGTTATCTATGAAGTCAAATGCAATCAAGCAGTTGGTCAAACTTCAACATGTCTGAAGGACATAAAGGCCTGGATGACCTGTCATTTTTTAAATTTAAATCCAGACAAAACTGAGGTTATTGTATTTGGCCCTAAACACCTCAGAGACACACTATTGAGCCAAATAGCTACTCCAGATTGCATTGCCTTGGCGTCCAGTTCTACTGTTAGGAACCCTGGAGTTATTTTTGACCAGGACACGTCGTTCAATAGCCATATAAAGCAAGTCTGTAGGACGGCCTTCTTTCATCTACGTAATATTGTAAAAATCAGGAACATCCTGAGTGATGCTGAGAAAAGAGTCCATGCATTTATAACTTCTAGACTGGACTATTGTAATTCTTTATTATCAGGATGTCCCAATAATTCTCTCAAAAAACTTCAGCTGATCCAAAATGCTGCAGCCAGGGTTCTGACAGAAACCAGTAAGAGAGATCATATTTCTCCAGTATTAGCTTCTCTTCATTGGCTCCCTGTAAAATCCAGGATAGAATTTAAAATCCTGTTTTTAACATACAAAACTCTCAATGACCAGCTCCATTTTACCTTAAAAACCTTATCGTACTGTATCATCCGAACTGAGCCCTTCGCTCTCAGCTGCAGGTCTACTTGTGGTTCCAAGAGTTTCCAGAAGTAGAATGGGAGGCTGAGCACTCAGTTATCAGGCTCCTCTGTTGTGGAATCAGCTCCCAGTTTGGGTTCTGAAGGCAGGCACCCTCTCTACTTTAAGATTAGGATCAAAACTTTCTTCTTTGATAAAACTTATTGTTAGGGCCGCTCAGGATCACCCTAACTGTCCCTTAGTTATGCTGCCATAGCTTTAGACTGCTGGGAGATTCCAATGACGTACTGAGCTCCTCTCCTCTCTCTTCCTTCCATACAGTTATAACCACCATTATATCTCTAACTCAGTGCTTCCCCTGAGGTCCTGTGCTTGTTCTCTCTGTGGACGTCTCTGGATATGGAGCTTCAGGTCCCTGATCTGCAGTTTCTGGCCTCACCGATCCCCAAAATATTTATTGTTTTTTTTGTCTGCTCTCCATCTACTGTCCTGCTCTTCCCACCCATCCATCCCCACTCTCACCCCAACTGGTCAAGGCAGATGACTGCCTTTCCTGAGCCTGGTTCTGTCTGAGGTATTTTCCCCCTCCCTTTCATGCTTTTGTTTATATTTTTGTATTTCCTTCCCACCATTGCCAACCGCTTGCTCAGAGGGAGTCCAAAGGCTACGTTGGATTGTTGACTTCTCTGTTTAAAATGGGTAAGGTCTTCACCTCATTATGTTAAACACTGTGAAATGACATATGTTGTGAATTGCACTATATAAATACAGTTAAATTGAATTGAATTGAACTTGGGCTGCAAGGTGGCGCAGTTGGTTAGCACTGTTGTCTTGCAGCAAGAAGGTTGCTGGTTCGCGTCCCGGTGGGGGCACCGGAATCTTTCTGCGTGGAGTTTGCATGTTCTCCCTGTGCAGCGTGGGTTCTCTCCGGGTTCTCCGGCTTCCTCCCACACAGTCCAAAAACATGTTGAGGTTAACTGGTGATTCTAAATTGTCCATAGGTGTGAATGTGAGTGTCCTTGGTTGTCTGTCTCTAAGTGTAGCCCTGTGATAGACTGGCGACCTGTCCAGGGTGTCCCCTGCCTTCGCCCTAAGTCAGCTGGGATAGACTCCAGCCCCTCCGCGACCCTCGTGAGGATAAAGCGGTGTATAGATAATGGATGGATGGATGGATGAATTGAACTTTGCAACAGCAGAATATTAACCATGCTTTGCTTATAGCTGAGATTTTTAAGTGTTTGCAGGAGCAGCTCTATAGAGTAAATAAACTTGGTGGACTGTGAGGCAGCTTTATTTTACAACTCCAATTCTATGCAACATACAATACACAATAAAAATGGATTTTCACCATATCGGACCTTTAAAAAAATAAAAACAAGCCAGAGGTGCTTTCCTCTCTTCAGAAGAAAGATGATCAACCATTCTCCAGAACTGACACAGCGCTGTGGAGACAGGTCTGGCTATGTGAGACTGCAGCAAACTTGGAACCAACAAAGGTTTCAGCAGTTATGTTGCTTCAATTGCATTGAAAGGTGCAAAATTTATGTTAGCTATGGGCAGAGGATGTTCTTTTTACTGTTCTGAGCACTGTGCATTTACGGATTTACATTTTGTTCATCTTTACAAAGCCACTTGTCAAAGAAAACAAAGTCGATGCCATCATTAGTGTAACATAGCATATTACATTTTCATTGTGTGTTGAAAATTCCCATTACATTTTCAGTCTGGCTTGACTGCTTTGACATCTTTCACTCTGATGTAATTCACTGTTCGTTTATAGAATCTATAAAGGTGCTCATGGTACACAAATGATTGTATTTCTAGTTCTGCCAGTCACTGAGTACTTGAGCTGACACTGTGGCCTGAAACTAATTCAGAACAAAGCACATGCACATGGAATTACTTCATGGAGACGTGGAACCACAATATATGCTATCTTGATTGCATTTGACCCTACTGTGGTTTGAAGAGCAAGTGCTTTTCTGGATTGATAAAATATATCTTGCTTGCTTTTGCATTATCATTTCTTGCTTTCCTCACAACAGAATGCCAACGAGGACCACAATTAGAATACTGGGATACAAACTTGCGCCCTGATATTGGCGAAGACTACCTTTATCTCCTTGTGGGCATGAGAAAGCAAAAATGTAAAAAAGTAAAATAAAATAAATAAAATGTGAGCGAAACATTAGGGAGAGTCAGACAGAGAGGACACAGATGCCTCTGAGGGAGCTACAACATGTTAATGTGAGTGTGTGTCCATCTGCTGAGATCTTGTGACACATATCATCATGTCCTGTCCGGAGGTTTTATCACCTCTGCTCAGACATGCAGAGTAACAATGTCACGTCCATCGGCATGAAAGGGTGTGTAGGGGCACACATGAACCATAAAAGATGCAATAAATATAAAATGAATGAAGAATTTAAACTTAAAACTTGCAAAACACAGCTGCTTAAAGCAGTAACACACTGTTTGCAAATCCTTCCATGGGACAACAAGAAAGATGCCAAAATCATGATGCCAGAAAATTCATACAGGAAAGAGATATGGTCAAAAATGTAGCTGGCTTGCAGTGCAGCCACACACATGCACACTCTCGCTAACTCTCCAGAGCTTCAAAACTGAAAGAAAAAAAATCTGACAAATTCTAGTGCCTGTCGCTATAGAAACCATTTGCTCCCCTGATGGCGATAAAAGGAGCAAATTGCCGAGATGTAGGGTGGAGCCATGAGGGATAGAAGATACGCACACACATGCACACACAGTCCACACTGCCTGAAGAGCCCCCTTCAGTGCCAATACAATGGTGTCAAGATCTGGACATTGATTTGAGGGGGAAATGTGTGCACGGGTGTGTATGTTAGTGTGGGTATGTGTGTGTGGTGATACGCTGAAGGACCCAGAGGGCTTTATAGCTGTTCTGTCCTTATCACTATCCAGCTTTGCACTGCCTCTCAAACACTATAGCACTGAAGCATGTTGACACCTGTGCCCAGACGACGATCAAAATGACTCTGCGGTGTGTGTGTGTGTACAAATGGACCTAAAGACATCTGCCATCACCCCAGTTTGCTCTCACTAAAAATGAAATAGAAATTGCAGTTTGTAACATGTCTTTTCAGGGACACACCTCACTTTAGTTTTCCTATCTGTTTTGTGGTGAATATGGTTTTCTGTTATTTTGAAAGTCTCTGGCATGTTTGTTCTCGGCTGTGGTTCGGTGTGCTCTGCTTGATTTTCAGGTTGGGCAGGGGTTCAGCCTGGATCGTGCTCACTCACTCGCACCTGGCTCCAATCATCATCAGCGCTGGATAAAGCCCGCGGTCACCTGTGCACCAGCGCCAGATGATTGTGTTCACTCACGCAATACATTGGCCGTACTCTCAAGCTCTTGTGAGTATTCTTCTCGTTGACCATAGCGTTTAATCCTCTCCTGTGTCTCTTGCCCCTAGTTTCTCCGGACCCACCAGCGAGCCCCTTGCTCAACCTGCCACCAACCAAACCTTGCCATTCAGCCACCGTCGGATCTCCCCCGCTTCACCTCTCAGCCTCATAGGATCCACACATGAACTCTCAAGCCCTACAACAGGCGATCATCCTGCGGAGGCTTTCCCCCTCTGAGCCTGGTTGCTTTTGGGTCCAGATCTACCTCACGGACTAGATCCGTCACATGTTTCAGAGATAGAAGATCTGCAATAAATGAAAGTACTTAACAACAGAAGAAAATAAGAATGAAAGTGTTCCAAGCTGGCAAATTTTGAAAGTCTAGACAATTTAAAAAGCATGCTGTAAGTGTGTGGTCTTGAATTTTATTGGAGAACCTTTAGAACATACAGTAATGAGCAGCATACGTGCTCATATAAGAGCATGACCTCATTTTCATGCATTCTCTCAGAATATAATCATCTCTAAATACTTCTATTCCCAGAAACTTTGGAAGCAGGACTCAATGAAGAAATGAAGTCAATAGTACTACCCAACAAAACCTGGGACTTTTTAATGTAGCATGTTGAATTATAAGTGGCAGAAGGAACAGAAACTTACACAGTGAGGAAAAAGTCATATTTTGTAAGTCAGTCTTAAATGCATTTAAAATTCCTCTCTGATCATTGATCAAACCAAACCAAATACACATGTAAATCATTTATTATGTTCCAATGGAAATCGATTTTGAGGATGAATAATGATATGTAAAGTCTGTTATTGGTTACTCAGGTTTGTTAGGTGTTTGCTATAAACTGCAGTGTAAAGGTGGAAACCCTAAGCCATTATGGTGACTGCTTATTCTGGTGATGATGTGTCTTCCAGGACATACAAAACACCATGGGGACATATTGATGAAGTTAAAAAAAAAAAGATTTTCACTGGTTGAGGACTTCAAAAATATTTGCTTCCACAAGCACAGTTTACACTTGAGATTGCCAGGCATCCACGATATGGTGAAAAGGTTCATTAGGTTTTAATTAAGTTTGGCTCATCATGACAGATTTTTATTTTTAAAAATTATTTTGCATTATAATAAATAACAGCTAGCTTTGCCTTCATTGGTCCAACTACTGCAGATATCCGGACTTAAATCAGAATTAGTCAGCAAACCAGATTCTGAAGCCATGCTAGTGGCCCTGTTAGCTTGTACATTGTGGGACTTTGAGCTAAATGCTATCATGGGCATGGGAACATGCTCTAACCTGGTGATGTTATAATAATACTAACTAGGAGTTAACGCAAAGTGCAGCTCATGCACATAAGAATGGTTTTAGTTTTGCAGGTATTTGCCCATAAGCCTGGAACTATCCATCCATCCATTATCTATACACCGCTTAATCCTCATTAGGGTCACGGGGGGGCATGAGTCTTTCCCAGCTGACTCAGGGCGAAGGCAGGGGACACCCTGGACAGGTCGCCAGTCTATCACAGGGCTACACTTAGAGACAGACAACCAAGCACACTCACATTCACACCTATGGAGAATTTAGAGTCACCAATTAACCTCAACATGTTTTTGGACCTTGTGGGAGGAAGCCGGAGAACCCGGAGAGAACCCACGCTGCACAGGGAGAACATGCAAACTCCACGCAGAAAGATCCCGGTGCCCCCACCGGGACGCGAACCGGCAACCTTCTTGCAGCGAGGCAACAGTGCTACTGCGCCACCTTGCAGTCCGCCTACGATGATGTTAGATGAAACTATAGTGGGCCACAACATCATCACATTAAAATACAACATGAAACATGTTTTTCAATTTTGATGGCACTTTGTCCATTAGTCATTGAGTAGCAAATGTGAACCTCATCCTCTGGTAACCATAAAGTTGAATAGATCTCAACTTCAAGCAAAAGAACAGTTGCCCCCGTGACGCCCTAACTCTCAAAACATATTGCAGTGCTACTACAACGCATTGCATGGCTGCTTACATACACAATGAATGGACAGACAACTGACACAGAGTATCATACATTAAGACACGTACAAGCACTTCATTCATTGAAACCTGGGGATTTTTGGAGGCCGACAGGTCAACAGACAGGCAGACATTGGTGGCATATAGAAAGTTAAAGAGTCTCCTGACAATTTATGGTATCTATAAACTGGTTGCATAGCAGAGAGATTAAAGGGTGAGAAGTGGAAGAGAAAAGAGATAGAGGGCTGGAGAATGGACGTGAAAGAGAAAGAAAGAAGGACAGAGGAGGGAGGTGAAGGAGTGAAAAGCAGCAAAAAGAAACAGCATGCTAAGCCTGATCAATAGTAATTCTCCATGTCTCTGTGGACGGTTACCTCTCCCCTGTTTTTTTCCATCCACTCCGATATTTCCTTCTTCTCTCTCCTCCTCTGTTCTGATCTCTCTGCACTCCCATCTCTTATCTTTCTCTTTTGTTCCACCCTCATTTTCACTCCTATCCTTTTCTCTTTGCAACTCTACTCTGCTTTCAGCTCTGTCCTCTGGAACCTCTCATTTTCTCCCCTTTCAACCCTTTTCATTTCTCTCATCCACCTACTCTCTTATCTTCCTCCCATATTGTGAATTCCTCCCTGTGTGTTTCAAGACTATCGTCTATATACTGAGCAACAGAATGGTTTGAGAATAGGGTAACTCTCCTTGTTGACCTCATGAGGTCTCGGAGAACAGGGGTATACTGTGACCATAGATCAGTATGACGTCAAACGCAATAGGCTGGCTGTTAAGACGCTGCTTGAGGCATCAGCATGATGCAGCAAAAAGCAATGTGAATGGCTTCAATGAATGTGGGGCTCAACACAATTCAGCACTCACCTGCTTTTCCATCATCAGTTGTTTCAGATTTTCTGAATGTTTAAAAGGTTAAGATATGATCAATATGTTTGTGGATTAGTTGCTGCAGGTGAGCATATGTTTTTAAAGGTTATGTTTGCATGTTTGTTTCTGTGTGTGTGTGTGTGTGTGTGTGTGTGTGTGTGTGTGTGGGTGTGTTAGAAAGAGCGAGCCACTGCTAATCCCCTGAACTCATTAGCCTAATTGGACAGTCTGCAGAGAGCTTCACATTGAACTAGGCATGTTATGATTCTCCTCCTATGAGCATTTACTCCTTTCTATTTCTCTGTCCTCCCTCCTCCCATTACTTCACTCTCGAATGTCCTTTCTCAGTTCCTTTTCCCCATGTTTCCTGCACAATCTGTGGCACCATAGACACACTTACACTAAATGGACACAGCTAACTTCCCTGAAGTTGTTGCCACTCTGTCTTCATGCTCAATACCATTACAACATTCATTTTATTTCAATTTTCACTAACCAATGTTGGGTTCAAAGACGCTTGTGTAATGACAGATTATGGGCACTGACAATAACACGATTTCCATCCAAGTATATTAGTGGGAGAGATAGGGTGCTGAATTTACAAACTAAAATGAAATGGAACTTTCTAGCAAACCACACTTTATTTGACAAAAACAAATTACATATTTTAGGCTGACAGGAAAATTCAGATTGCAGTATACCAACGTTTTATCTGACTGCATTTATAAAATAACTGTCCTCAACAACATCTCAGAAAAGCTGTGCATACTGCTGATTACTGTTGTGATACTAAGGCCATTAACCTAATCTAATTCAACACACATGATTACACTTGTTTAGCCATAGCAGTTGAAAAAAACCCACACAAAACAAACCACATTGCAGGCTGATACTGGGGCAGTTGATGCAGCTCATAACTACAAACACAAGATATTTCTGGATATGCACTGATTTCCAGTAATCCGACAACACCTGATGTGCTGGTTTTAAGTCTGGTTACTTTCCCATAAAAATTGCAGTGGAAATTTTTCTATATCAGACTTTGTAACGTTTCTGTATCACTTTCAACCTGGCACAGGTCTGAACTGCATGCCAGACAGGTGAGCAGTCACACACAGAGTCACAGTTTATAATCTACAGGTAAATCTTCTGTCCTGAACTCCATTACAGCTCACTGGATATTATTGCACTCTAAAGCTCTGACCCATTCGCTGGAGTCATGTCAAGTGTTGAGGTTTTTTCATTGTTTGCAGCAGCAGCATTATTGCGCAAATTGATTTTCTGTAGCTATGGTCTCCTAAAACTATACGTAGAATGTGATCTCTACGGTAACAAAATATAGCAGCAGGTAGCCCAGTAACAATGAAAACACATCTGAAGGTAGCGTACATTGCCGTAGTCTAATAAATTAGTATTTTACATGAATTTTTTTAAATTTAGGAAAGAATAAATAACTAATTAAAATGTGTTGTCTGCATACAGTCTGAAGATTTGGGCTATTTACTGTTATTTATTTGATGTATCATTGTATAATGGGACTTGACGAGTGAATTTGTCTCCTCAGATATACTGCAGTATCCCATTTGTTAGCATGTTTAAAGGTTCAGTTCACCCAAAATACTGTAAAATTAAATTACTATCTGAAGCTAATTTCTCTTGTCTTTATTTAAATATCTGGTGTTGAAGCGTCAAACTGGGTCACAGTTTAAAAGCTGCAATTAACATCACTTGTTACAAAGCGGTTGTCCTGAGTGCCATTACAGCTGTCTGGATATTTTTATTGATCTGTAGGTACAGTAGTTGTTAGGTTATCACACACGGAAAGAATTTTCACTGTGTAGGAAATAAACTAGGGTAGTAGCTCTTTGGACACTTTGACAAGGTTGTTATTAGTTTAGATTCAGTTTTTTGCTTATAAGTACATGATTATGTATCATACATCACTTGATGTTCTGTCCAAACTTGCATGTACAACAAATACGGCATGTGTGCCAAGGCGCTCTGTCACTGTGGTGCGTGTGTCTGAATAAAGCCGTGAGGAACATTAATGTAACGGGACCTACGTCTGAATGACACAATGCTGCCACTTTAACAGACTGATGAAGCAGCAATGTTACATATCCTGTTTCCAGAAAGTTCTTTACATACCAAATGCAATTTGGAAGTCTAAAGCCACACAAACAGTAGTTTGCAAAAAATTCTTCATCATACTTTAAAAAAATGCCAGGTAGTGCCATGAGGTTTTTGAATATGTACCACCAGTGGGGTGAGGAAAGTTTCAACTATTTTATATTACACCAGAAAGGATGTTGTTTCTATGCTGTCATCACCCCTGGTAGTGTGTTATAGACAAGAAATAGTTTTTATTTTCTTGAAAAGAGGGCTACTTGTCTTTCAATTGATCACAAGACAGCAACAGCCCATATTAAAGGTGACAACGCGCGCACCTTGTTAAGTACATGACAATTGCCTGTGAGAAAAATGGAACGCGACAACGGTGGATATTGTTTATTGGACAGGTTAAATCTAAATATCAGCTAGCGATAACAAAATGTATGTCTTCTCTTCTTTTTTGATTATTGCTCACCATGGACCGTCATTTTCAAACACTGTTCTGTGGGTGTCTGGGGATAAATGGTGTTGGATGACCGTATCAAAGTTGGGATCCAGAATGAAACGCACTGCAGTGTCTGCTCAACGAGTGTCCAGAGTAGAAGAGAGACAGCATTAAAAGGGTTGTTAATGAATAACTTCAACTATTCATCTCCTCCACCCCGACTTGCCGTCCCCCCACTCCCCTCTCTGTGCCTCAGCAGGAGTTAGTTGATAATGAGGTGAGGTGTTGTCAGAATCACAGCCCA
>NW_007577758.1:1508483-1516962 GCF_000690725.1 Stegastes partitus
CATTTAGCAGTTTGTAGTCACTACCAGTTCTTTAGGAAAAAAATGTGACTCATTGACTGCTGTATGCTCCACTATGCTTACCATCCAGTTCCAGTCTCTAACTGTGTCTATCTGCTGTTTGATGCTGGACAGGAAGTATACAGTGGGTGTTCCTTGTGAAAAGCTGTTTGCTGCAGTTAAAAATGACTCTGTGAGAGCAAACAAAACAGTAAAGTCATTGGGCTGACAACTTAACAATGAGTTAAATCTTACTATAAAGCTGATGAAGTGACCGTTTTCTATACTGTTTGCCTTGGTGAGCACCTTCTTTCTCAATCTCGTTTGTTTCACAGTGCCACATTTGATACATTACTGTTAGAAAATGTTCGTTATAACCACTTCAAGGATCGAAACAGCAACTGCAACAGCATACGCCGATATTACAGGCAAGAGTGTGCTTCAACTTTGTGACAACAGTTTTGTAAAGACCCTTATTTGTTTCAAAATGACAAAGCCCCTATGTACAAAACATGGTCAGTAAAAATGTGGTGTGAAAAAAATCTGACTGGTATAAACACAGAGCCCTCATCTGAAACACATCCAGCACCTTGGGGATAAATTGGAATGCTGACTGTGAGCTGGCTAACCTCAGTAATGCTCTTGGGGCTGAATAGCAGCAAATCCCTGCAGCCTGGTTTAAAAATCTTGTTTAAAGCCTTCCAAGAGGAGTGAGGGCTGTGTGTTAATACACTTTGCAGCGAGAAGAGAGATATGAGTAACATTTCAGTGTCACGTACTTAACAGTAAAGAATTAGAAGCAGCAAGTAAAGGCCAACTCCTGGTTCTGCCTTTGCCTTTCTGCAAAGCTCCATGTGATGCCCTATTCTTGTGAAGCTGCTGCATAAACTATCTCCTCTTTTTCTTTTACTTTGTTTTATGTAGTTCAGCCAAACACAATAAGAAAGGGAGTTCTCATGCTTTCTAATGCGCATGTTTGAAATATGGCCTCATATGTAGTGTGTATAGAGGTGTGTGCAGGTCTGCTGTCTGTGTGTAGTCCTTGTCTATGTCTTGGATTAACACAAGTGCTTAAATGTTAAAAAATGTAAACTACTTCCCTGTGTAAATCTTTGCAGCATCTAACTTTTTTTACTTGCCAGTGCCTCCACATTCAGTGGGATTATGTATCACTCTCCATCTTCCCTGCAGTGGGCGTGGGTGCAGGTGGTTAGAGCCCCCCTCCTCCACGGCTGCTCTCTGTGCCCATTTAGCTGCATTTTTTAAACCAGCAGAGTGTGTGGAGCGGGAATGAAACTGTGGGTAGCGTCCTGCTTTGAAAAAGCTAAGCACTTGACAACCAGTGGTAATGTCTTGTCAACTCTGTGTTTTGGTCTTGCACAAACAAACAGCACCTGATTAGTTTTAGTGCTACTTTGCATTCAGGAGTTTATAGTTGTCTAATGGTGGTGAAATAATAATGTTGGACTGTGATCGGTCTACTCATTCTTTAAATATGTATATACTCCAACTGTGCCAACAGACAAATGAAACAACGAAATCTGACAAAATGGGATTATGCTGCACACAGGAATCCACACAGACTATATATATCTCTGACCCCAGGCTGTCAGTGCATCTTGTCCTCATCCAGCTCTGTGTCCTTCCCACAGTGTAACATCAACTAGGTTAACTGTAGCTAATACGGCACAGCACTGCTGTCCTCAATGTCTCATCATATCTCTCTATGCATCTTTGTCTCTCTACCTATCCTTGCTCCCCCTAGTAGTCATAAATAGCAGCACCAGGGTAGTGTTTCTCAACTCCTGGGATGCAGAAATTTCTGATCTTATGGTGACCCAGTGAGCCTACTGGTTAGAGCATAACAATGAAAGATGGAGTCACTGTGTTTTTGATTGTTAGTGATAAAATACTAGACACAATTTAGAACAGGGTGAAATATAAACAAAACCTAAAGTGTGCTACTGTGTCTGTTCCAAAATTAGAAAACACAGCCAGATGTTAACAGGACTAGGCAACATAACAAAAGAAACAACTTCTCAGAACACATTAACTGGAGTTTAACTTCCAGCACTCCTAACTACATCCATCCATAATTACCAAGCCTTATAAACTTGTGTGTCAAAACAAGTCCTAAATATAAAGGGAACTACTCACCAGTATGACAAAACAAAAACCAAACAGCAGATTCACAGATCTTGTGATGCTGGTGCTTTTGAGAAAGTCATGCACCTTGGACTTAAATCAAAAGCAAATAAAATAAAAGAGGAAGCTACAGTCTGTTGAGTGTAGCTTCTGTGAAGGAAGCACTTCAGAGGAGAAATGGGCCCCCAGTGCTTTGCAAGCTCTTACTGTGTTTTTCTATATTAGTCCTACACAAACTATGAGAAACCTGAATCCCACAGACAGCACCGCTGCAGTGATTCCAGGCTCTGTAACTGATCAGTCGTTTTGCTTATCTTGGACACATAACTTAAAACTAAATTAAGACAAACAATAGTTGAATATTGATTTTACTGTAATCACATACATACTAGAACATTTTACAGGTACAAATGTAAGAAGAGGTAAAGGAAAAGCTAAGAACTTCAGTTTTTTAACGAGGCCTAAAATGTCTTTAAAATGTAGACTGAATCAGTGTGAACTGTGCACAGTCCAGAAGTATATTTTTGCCTTTTCTTTAGCTGCCCTTTCTACTGCAGCCTTTGACTTTGAGGCATAGAGGCTGTTTTCATTTATAGAAAGAGAAAACGAGAAAATAAAATCAATAAGCCCCCCTTCTTCTCAATTTCTACTTTCTCAAAATCCTCCAAAACCAGACCTGTGGAGTTCAGCCAGATGAAGGACTCCTGTCACTGTTAGGAGGTTAAGTTATTAATAAGCCTGTATGAAATCTTAGGTGATGCCATTTTCAGAAAAATAAATGTCTTTGGCTAACCTCTATCACTGACCACAGTAGTTTAGCATTAGCAGTGAAAGTTGGAATGATAAAAGAAATACTTACCTGAGGCGTTTTTCAGGTAGCCATTGGAATCCAGTGTGGTGTACATGACATAGGGACCTGGTTGGTTCACACCAAAAGGCTGCAAAAACACACAGGCAGACATGAATAAAAACTGAATAATTTTGACATTTTGTAATATATTGTCACATCAGCTGACTGTTGGTGAGGGTGAAAGAGGACAGAGACGGACGGGTGAGACAGAGAATGGGGAAAAAAGACAGACAGGCACTCCATTGACCTTGAGCAGTTTTTTAGTTTTATTTTTACTAGGTGACATGGAATAGGTCTGACCTAGCTGGCTTGAATCTGATGGAGCATAAATGAGTGTGACGCTCGCCTGTTTGTGTGTCTGTGTGGGTGGATACTTATCTCCTGTCTTATCGCTTCATTACAAGGGATGACAGCTAATGAAGAGATCTATTGAGCCATCCTTCGCTTTACATCAGCTAATCACGAGCCTGTTACGCACACATGCACGCTGCAAGAGAGACTTGGCCCTTTATGATGTGACACTCAGCAGTCGGGGTGAGAAAGGAATAGAAATGAGGTCAAAAAAGAGAGANCACACACACACACACACACACACACACACACACACACACACACAAGGTCATGAACAGACAGATGTCAGCATACACACACATGCACACATGCTGCCCCACACACAACACATACAGACACACAGACACAAATACGAGAACACATACATGTTGTAGAGTATTGCGCCGTTGCTGGTGACCTTTAGGAGGGTGACACCCTGTATCGTTCCTGAGTGCGCAGTGAGCCTCTCAGGTACAGTATCTAACATTATTCAACTTCTTCTCCAGTCTTCATCCCAACTATTTTCTTCTCCAGTTAAACTTTTGTTTTTTCTATGCTATATTTAATCACTTCCCCTCCTTTCTCTCCTCTTCTCAGCTCCATTCATATATTGTGCCTCCTTGGCCCTTGTCTCTATCTCTCAGCATTTTATAATCTCTCCTTTCCACCCCGCTCTCTTTCCCTTTCAGGAGGGTGAAGGGTAAGTGAAGATCGTTGGGCCCCAGTGGAGAGGCCCAGACATCGTGGGCGTGTGTGGTTATGGGTGTGTGTGTGTTTGTGTGCGCCCCATCATTGCTCATCTCTGGCAGGCTCGCTAGCTGTTCCCCAAGCTACAAGCTACAGAATAAATACACTTTAAATCACCACACATACACACAGGCAGCCTGCTCCCTGGCAGCACTTTCCTGCTGCTGTTAAATGAGGGGTCTGGGGACTGGTGCCGGCAAAGCCTTTGGCTACTTTCGCTCTTCTCCTCTCTCTGCGCACTCCAGTCAAACACAGGGTGGAAAAATAAGTCGCAGTTATGACGGACAGTGTGTAATACAGCCAGGATATTCTAAACAGAATGGGATTCCGGCTACTGAACACGGACACCAGGAACATCGTCGGGGGATCTCAAGACTTTTTACTGGCAAAGACGTACTCGCTGAGTGGACAAAATGTCAAGAGCATCTGCTTTTTACCTGAACTAGATGGACCAACTGGGTCAAGGTGAAAGCTCAGATCTAATCATTCTTATTCATCACAGTTATAACAAGAAACACAGGTGACCAAAGGTTCCTTGGTGGGGATCAAACCATGAACTTCACAGCTGTCAAACCTACTAACACGTCCGATTCTGCTTAACTTCACCTCTGAGAAGACCTGAGAAAAGTTTTCCTATGTTTATGACAAAAACTGTTCTTGCTAATTTGCCAGAATTTTCTTTTCAGAGTTCCACACCCACTTTTAATGAACAGTTGTTTTGGGGTTTATTCCGATAAACAAAGCATTAATTACTACACAAACCTGATTCAGATGCTGAATTGAAAAAGCTGGATATCATCTGCTCTGTGGTTGGAACCACACTGAAGAGCAGATCTGTCCGCATTTTGCCCACACATCACCCACTGACACATCACTTATTACAGAGGTTTTTGAAAGCTTATGAACTCTTAAAAGTTTCTATATTTTTTACATAAATATGACCTCCTCAGATTTTCATGCAGGTCTTCTCAGTAGATAAAGAGAAGCCAATTAAACCTATGAGACAAAAGTATTTAAATGTGCAATATTACACAGAAAGGTACTTCAAACAGTTCTTGTTCTCACCCACAAACAAGAGACCAAGATCCCATTTTGGAGTATAACTATATACTTCAAGCTCTCTGTCCACAAGAAAACAAATGTTTGAAGCAATCAAAGAAAAAAAAGGAGAGGAAAGCTTCAAGTGGACGCAGCAATAACTGCAGCTAAATGTTTCCCATAAATGCTGATCAACCCTGCTGTCTTGTCTGCCAACAACTGTGGGATGTTGATGGGTTTCTGTACATGAATTGCTCAATTAGGTCTTTCCACATTTCTATTGGATTAAGGTCAGAATTTCGATGTGGGCATTGCAAAACATTCACTTTCTTCTTTAACTGTTCTTTGTGCGACTTGTTTGCACAGGGCTGTTGTCCTCCTGCATGATTCGCTTTCTTTTAAGATTCGACTTACAGAAACATATGTTGAATTTTCTGATAGAATTTATTGTTCATCAGTGATGGTGATGTGATTGTCCAGATGCAGCAAAACAGGCCCAAACTCTGTTAGTACCACCATCATATTTCACAGGTGGGATCAGGTTCTTTTGCTGAACCATAGTGGTTTCATTTCTCCAAACAATATGCTTTTCATTGAAACTGAAAAGTTCAATTTTGGTCTCATCCATCCACAAAATACTCCAATCCAATTCTCGTCTGGCTTGTCAACGTGATCTTCATCAAACTGCAGACGGTCAGCAGTGTTCTGTTTGGAGAGCAGTGGCTTTCTCCATTTGGCCTTTCCATGTACACTGGTGTTGTTCAGTGTTTTCCTGATAGCGTACTCATGAAAAATAACATCAGCTGGTGTTAGAGGCCTTTAGTTGTCTAAAAAAAGCAATGAATTTCCTCCAGTTGTACACAACTCATCTGACTGTCTATTTGGTGGAGTCCAAACTCTTACAAGATGTTCTTTTCTAGCCTGCCGAGCAACAAGTCTTTTTTGAGATCCTCAGAAAACTCTGGGTCGTGCCATCATACACTTCCACAAACATGCTGTGCAGATCAGACTTTGATAGATCGCTGTTCTTCAAATAAAACAGAAACTCCACTCACACCTGACTGTTATTCCACTGGTAGAAAACACCTGAATGTTGTTTTCAAACTTGATGCTAATTTTAGAGCTTCACCTGCGGTTGCCACTCATAGATATGCAATATTAGACCTTTTTTTCAATAAATAAATTACCAAACATGAAATGTTTTAAAATTAGTTTCATAGGGTTCTATTTCTCTACTTTTAGGACTTGTGTGAAAATTTGATGATGTTTTAGGTCATATTTGTACAGAAATGTTAAAACTTCTAAAGGGTTCACAAACATTAACATGCCACTTTAAGTTCATAGTGTAAGCTTGTCACCAACATTTAGCAGTTTGCTTCAGTGTTCATTTAGCAGTTTGTAGTCACTACCAGTTCTTTAGGAAAAAAATGTGACTCATTGACTGCTGTATGCTCCACTATGCTTACCATCCAGTTCCAGTCTCTAACTGTGTCTATCTGCTGTTTGATGCTGGACAGGAAGTATACAGTGGGTGTTCCTTGTGAAAAGCTGTCTGCTGCAGCTAAAAATGACTCTGTGAGAGCAAACAAAACAGTAAAGTCATTGGGCTGACAACTTAACAATGAGTTAAATCTTACTATAAAGCTGATGAAGTGACCGTTTTCTATACTGTTTGCCTTGGTGAGCACCTTCTTTCTCAATCTCGTTTGTTTCACAGTGCCACATTTGATACATTACTGTTAGAAAATGTTCGTTATAACCACTTCAAGGATCGAAACAGCAACTGCAACAGCATACGCCGATATTACAGGCAAGAGTGTGCTTCAACTTTGTGACAACAGTTTTGTAAAGACCCTTATTTGTTTCAAAATGACAAAGCCCCTATGTACAAAACATGGTCAGTAAAAATGTGGTGTGAAAAAAATCTGACTGGTATAAACACAGAGCCCTCATCTGAAACACATCCAGCACCTTGGGGATAAATTGGAATGCTGACTGTGAGCTGGCTAACCTCAGTAATGCTCTTGGGGCTGAATAGCAGCAAATCCCTGCAGCCTGGTTTAAAAATCTTGTTTAAAGCCTTCCAAGAGGAGTGAGGGCTGTGTGTTAATACACTTTGCAATGAGAAGAGAGATATGAGTAACATTTCAGTGTCACGTACTTAACAGTAAAGAATTAGAAGCAGCAAGTAAAGGCCAACTCCTGGTTCTGCCTTTGCCTTTCTGCAAAGCTCCATGTGATGCCCTATTCTTGTGAAGCTGCTGCATAAACTATCTCCTCTTTTTCTTTTACTTTGTTTTATGTAGTTCAGCCAAACACAATAAGAAAGGGAGTTCTCATGCTTTCTAATGCGCATGTGTGAAATATGGCCTCATATGTAGTGTGTATAGAGGTGTGTGCAGGTCTGCTGTCTGTGTGTAGTCCTTGTCTATGTCTTGGATTAACACAAGTGCTTAAATGTTAAAAAATGTAAACTACTTCCCTGTGTAAATCTTTGCAGCATCTAACTTTTTTTACTTGCCAGTGCCTCCACATTCAGTGGGATTATGTATCACTCTCCATCTTCCCTGCAGTGGGCGTGGGTGCAGGTGGTTAGAGCCCCCCTCCTCCACGGCTGCTCTCTGTGCCCATTTAGCTGCATTTTTTAAACCAGCAGAGTGTGTGGAGCGGGAATGAAACTGTGGGTAGCGTCCTGCTTTGAAAAAGCTAAGCGCTTGACAACCAGTGCTAATGTCTTGTCAACTCTGTGTTTTGGTCTTGCACAAACAAACAGCACCTGATTAGTTTTAGTGCTACTTTGCATTCAGGAGTTTATAGTTGTCTAATGGTGGTGAAATAATAATGTTGGACTGTGATCGGTCTACTCATTCTTTAAATATGTATATACTCCAACTGTGCCAACAGACAAATGAAACAACGAAATCTGACAAAATGGGATTATGCTGCACACAGGAATCCACACAGACTATATATATCTCTGACCCCAGGCTGTCAGTGCATCTTGTCCTCATCCAGCTCTGTGTCCTTCCCACAGTGTAACATCAACTAGGTTAACTGTAGCTAATACGGCACAGCACTGCTGTCCTCAATGTCTCATCATATCTCTCTATGCATCTTTGTCTCTCTACCTATCCTTGCTCCCCCTAGTAGTCATAAATAGCAGCACCAGGGTAGTGTTTCTCAACTCCTGGGATGCAGAAATTTCTGATCTTATGGTGACCCAGTGAGCCTACTGGTTAGAGCATAACAATGAAAGATGGAGTCACTGTGTTTTTGATTGTTAGTGATAAAATACTAGACACAATTTAGAACAGGGTGAAATATAAACAAAACCTAAAGTGTGCTACTGTGTCTGTTCCAAAATTAGAAAAC
>NW_007577758.1:1517997-1547866 GCF_000690725.1 Stegastes partitus
GAGAGAGAGAGAGAGAGAGAGAGAGAGAGAGAGAGAGAGAGAGAGAGATGAGAAAGCCACAGAGGATCAGACTAGTGGGCTGAAAGAAAGACAGAGGAAGAGAGGTGTGACTAAGAAGAAGAGGAGTGGGAGAATGAAATGAAAAGATAGAGGGGGTTGATGGATGGGAGAGGAGGAGAGTAGAAACAGCTGCGAGCTCCACTCGTCTACTGCATTCATCATACCTTTCAGTTAGACAACAAGCGGGCGGAAAGGCAGACAGACAGAAAACCAAAACAACTCTAATACCAGCAGCCTCTTGTTGCTGTCAAAGCTAATGTTTTTGCAAAGGGCTTTCCACTGGTGAACGGTTGTGTAAGGACTGATTCTATCGGCTGCTTTATTTCTGGGTTTATTGCTCGCTCTGTCCACCTACACGTGATGACTAGCCATTGCGCCTTCGGATAAATAAAAGGTTCTTAAAGCTACTTGCTTAATAGTTCAGCCATTTTTACGTCAAAACCAAATTCATGGTATGCTCTCAATGTAAAACCTTGGGACTGCACACAGGTCAAACACGCCTTTGGGATCTAGCGAGTCACTGTGCATCAGCTAACACTTCATGGCAGACAAATTGGAGGCACCGACTTTTAAAAATCTTTTAGCATCCTGCCAGAAAGTGAAAGAATCACGGAGAGGGCAGAGAAAAGTGAAAATTAAACTTTATATGGTAACAAATGAATGTAACTCCATGTGATTCTCAGGTTTATCAGTGAAATGTATGACACTGAAGACTGGATTCTCTCCTACAGTACCAGTGTGAAGCAGGATTAGAGCTTAATGATATGAATGGATCCAAAGCAAAGGGTTAAATGTGTGTGTTCAGTCAAAACTGTTTCTCAAAAATGGCGTGTATTACTAAGCTGCAACCTCATTTACATTTCTGAAAAAATGTAAATTCTTTGTGAAGCACATGTATTTTGTCACCTAAATACAAGACTGTGATGTAATAGGAAAGTCTTCCACTTTGAAAGAGCCACACTGTCCACGTGAAGAGGCAGGAGGGATGGAGGCAGGAATCAGCAACTGCCGTTTTTACAACATGTTTGAAGCTTCTCCCACATTTTATGGGTTACCAGAGTGAAAGGTCCTGCCCTATCTCACACATGATTAGTTTGCTAAAAAAGGACAAACAGCAAAGCAATACAATAAATGGCAAAGATATGTTATAAGGAACCCTTTTGTGATCTGTCACAAACGTGTGATCTGTGAGAAAACAGGTTACCCTCAAAATGTAATTGACAATCCAGTTTAGTTGTATATGAATGTAACTTGAGAGAAACATGTGGCTATTGCATCCAAGTGGTAATATCCTGTGTTGTCTCCAGTAGCAACAGTCATCAGATAATGTCACACAGCAGAACATTCTTTTTGAGCCTTATGAAGGACCTTGGAGAGAGATGTGACGTGAGTAAGGCAAAATAGCAAAAACTTAAAACCCTAATTAATGTCAATAAAGCCACTGAGAGCAACTGACAGTGTCAACTCAGAGGGCTCCTGCAATAAAGAAACAAATGAGTTAAAAAAAAAAAAAAAATAGTTGCCACATTGCAACCCCACTGGTAAAGTGCAGTGTTATCCAGTGCAATACATTTGAGGGCATATTTTTATGGTAGGGCTGCAGGGTGGCGTAGTTGGTAGCACTGTTGCCTCGCAGCAAGAAGGTTGCCGGTTCGCGTCCCGGTGGGGGCACCGGAATCTTTCTGTGTGGAGTTTGTGTGTTCTCCCCGTGCTGCGTGGGTTCTCCGGCTTCCTCCCACACAGTCCAAAAACATTTTGAGGTTAATTGGTGATTCTAAATTGTCCGTAGGTGTGAATGTGAGTGTGCTTGGTTGTCTGTGTGTAAGTGTGGCCCTGCGATAGACTGGCGACCTGTCCAGGGTGTCCCCTGCCTTCGCCCTAAGTCAGCTGGGATGGGCTCCAGCCCCCCCGTGACCCTAATGAGGATTAAGCGNGGCTTCCTCCCACACAGTCCAAAAACATGTTGAGGTTAATTGGTGATTCTAAATTGTCCGTAGGTGTGAATGTGAGTGTGCTTGGTTGTCTGTCTCTATGTGTGGCCCTGCGATAGACTGGTGACCTGTCCAGGGTGTCCCCTGCCTTCGCCCTAAGTCAGCTGGGATAGGCTCCAGCCCCCCCGTGACCCTAATGAGGATTAAGCGGTGTATAGATAATGGATGGATGGATTTTTATGGTAGATTATCTGATAAGGTAATACTTCTACTTAAACTTCTACTTAAACCAGCCTTCCTGGACTGTAGCACATCCTCCCACCAGTACCTGAAGCAAGACACACATTGTTAAGGTCCTGGACCTTTGCAATCCTTTTCCTCTTTGGTCTGAATAACTTTGTCCTGATTTCATAAATTAATTTAATGCAAATGAATTTGTACAAGCCCCAGACTGGTGCCTGCATTTGGATCCCACCCGGCCTCTAGTTTTGACTGCTCCTCCTCTGTCCTGCCTCCTGCCTGGACTGATTGGACCGGTACACCAGCGCTGCACTGTGCTACGCTCCAGCTGGGCCTGTCATCACTGCACCTGCTTAAAAGCTCAGCCAACTGTCACACAGGGTAGCTGTGATTTAGAGTGAGCAGCTCATAATGGGGGCTTGTCTGGGATATCCCTCCCCCCTCAAACAAAAAGTTTTGTATACACACTGAATACTACAGCCATACTTAAGATGTGACCATGGCAAATGCATTTTGAGTGGAACATAATTTCATTTTGAAATAAACATAATTTATGATCTGTGATGGGGTGGGAAAAGTGGGCAGTTTTTAAAAAAATGACAAAGTCTGCATTAGGACATTTTTTGCCATCGCTTGCTTTGAGTTTTTATTCACTTTCTGGTTAGGTTTTGGAACATTTCAAGTTTTGTTAGACACTTGTACATGTGAGAAGCTTGGTTTATGGATGGGCACCAAACTTAAGAGTTAGAGTCAGTAAAAATGTCATAGTCGGGTTAATAGGACTGTTTCACGATATATGTGAACCTTCTATGTGATGATTGGATATTACTCAGTGTCCTACAAAAGAGAAACCAAAGACAATCTTTTGTTCGTACCTCCTTCTAAGTGCATTTTTTGGATTTGGTTGTTCAGTTGTTTTTTTTTTTTTTACATAGTCCTATCTGCACTATTTAAGGATGCACAGAAGCTGTGTTCATGACCAAGTTTTTGGAAATGAAAAAAGCTGTAACGCTACAAATGGAGCTTTATGCTAGGCTGGAACTGCTGTAAAATACTAAATGTAATTTTTAGAAAGCCTGTAGGTCTCAATAAGCCCTGTCTGGCCTTGTCACACCAATGCAAACATGAAGCCTTGGATGTCTCAGAAACTTCCACAATGTTAGCAGGGGGCAAACTAGAAGTTATCCGTTATAAAATTTTTACTACAACCCAGTCTGAAATGACACATTACTGTCAAAGTGTCCCTGAACAACAAGCGGCGAGTATATTTCCCAAAAACACCAGTTGGAAAACAGACACAGCTGGCATTTATTTGCCCTTGCATTTAAAAATTATTCAGAGATGACACAGCACACAAGGAAAGCGTGTGAGATGCAGTGCAGAGGCAAATGACTTGTATTATTGAGGTCTATAACTTTTCTCCAATAAGTAAAGGAGAATGTTGAAGGCGCATATATCAGGTGGTCTCGTCACATAAAAACAAACCTAACCTAATTTTTATCTGTTCCACTTTTTTTGGCGCATTTCCAGCACACATTAAAAGGCACGTACTTTACATATAAAGAAGAGCTTATACCACCCAGAGCTCAAATGCACATCACCCATTCTAATCCCCTTTCCTAATTTCCTGAATATAAAGTTGATCCTCCCTACAGATGTGAAATCTGGCCCGCACTAGTGGTGTTAACACCGTCTCTCTCTTTCTGCTAGAAACTGCTGAGTACAGACTCTGGAGGATGATGAAGACATATGGATGGAAAGATAAGTGCAATGGACAGACAGATAGATAAGTGACTGGTCAGTGATAAGAGAGATAAGAAAATATTTCACCTTTTGTTATGTTTTAATTACAAAAGAGGAGGAACTAAGACAGATTTCTTACCTTGACATCTTCCGGACAGTCATTGGAGCAGAGGCCGCTGAGCACTGAAGAAGACAGAAACGGCCAGAATTAGACATGTTACTCAGCATGTGTTACACGCCCTGTACAATAACACATCCAGCAGTGGAACAACCATCAAGTGGGTTGAACTCAGAGAAATTAACTTTGCTTACACATTGAAAAAGGCTCCACAGGGGCAGAAACAACAACTTAAGACAACAGGAACTAATTAACTTCAAGTGTGCTTTAGCATTCACAGATTTACAGGTGTCTTCAAAATCAGTGTTTTTAAAAACGTGAGTAAAGCTCAAAATCCTTATAATATTTTTATTTCCATTCATTGGGAACACGGCACATTATATTTTACATCAAAACATGAAGAAAAATGTGTCAATATTTTAATTACAGAAAATTAAGGAAAAATGATATTGGGCTGTTCAAAGAAATAGCAGTGTCTGCATTTTTCATTACAAACTCAAATATTTACTCAATAAACTGAAAAAAATGTTAACATTTCGCATTCCTGTTAATCACTAAACTAATATTTAGTTGTATAACCACTGTTTTTGAGAACTGCTTGACATCTGTGCTGCATGGAGTCGACCAACTTCTGGCACTTGTAAACACGTATTCCAGCCCAGGATGATTTGACAACCTTCCACAGTTCCTCTGCATTTCTTGGTTTTGCCTCAGACATAGCATTTTTGATGTAACCCCGCAAGTTTTCTATTGGATAAACATCCAGGGATTGGGCTGGCCACTCCATAACCTTAATTTTGTTGGTCTGGAACCAGATGCTGCTCGCTTACTGGTGTGTTTGGGGTCGTTGTCTTGTTGAAACACCCATTTCAAGGGCATTTCCTCTTCAGCATAAGGTAGCGTGACCTCTTCAAATATTTTGATATAAGTAAATTGATCCATGATCCCTGGTATGCGATAAATAGGCCTGACACTATAGTAACAGAAGCAGCCCCATATGATACTTCCGCCACCATGCTTCACTGTCTTCACAGTGTACTGTGGCTTGGACTCAGTGTTTGGGGGTCGTCTGAAAAACTGTCTGCGGCCCTTGGACCCAAAACAACAATCTTACTTTCATCAGTCTACAAAATGTTTCTCCTTTTCTCTTTAAGTCAGTCGATATTATTTTTGGCAAACTGTGTCCTCTTCAACACTTTTTTTTTTAACAGCGGGACTTTGTGGGGGCTTGTTGCGGATAGATTAGCCTCACACAAGTGTTTTCTAATTGTCACAGTACTCACAGGTAACTTCAAACCATCTTTGATCTCCCTGGAGCTGACCATTGGCTGAGTATTTTCCATTCTGGCTATTGTTCAATCCATTCGAATGGTAGTCTTCCGTTTTCTTCCACGTCTCTCTGGTTTTGCTTTCCATTTCAAAGCATTGGAGATGATTTTAGCTGAGCAGTCTCTCATTTTCTGCACATCTTTATACATTTGCCCCTCTCCAATCAACATGTTAATTAAAGCACGCTGTTCTTCTAAACAGTGTCTGGAACGACCCATCTTCCTCAGGTTTGCAGAGAGAATTGCATATACAACATATGCTGGCTTCATCCATAAATAAGAGCCACCTGAATGACACCTGCTTCTCCACATAATGAATGACCTCACTGATTGAACTCCACACTGCTACTATTTTGAACACACCCCTTTCAATTAATTATTTAATTACACAGACTCAGGAGCATGCATATCATGAATGTTGGGTCTACTACACCTACTGGTAAATGATTTGCCATGTAACAATATAATTTCTACCAAAAACAGTGGCTGATCTGGTTAGTTATGTTGGACTACTATTATTTTGAACACAATTGTACATTGTACTTGATGCAATTTATCAATCAGTTCTGTGTGCTAGGTGGATATAGACAGAGAGAATGTACAGAAATTATCAGCAATGAGAAACATTGAATTGAAACATTAAAAATAAATGTGCAAACTATTACTACTGCATGTACATGTGGACGTGCATGTTAGGAAAGCATTTCACTTATTTGTGTGTACAAGCGGAGCAAAGACAAAGTCCGCTGCATTGATAATCAGTCATTAGAGAAGTTACTTTATTTGCATACTAATAGGCTTCAGGGTCTAGGTTGCCTTGATTTGGCTAATGGAGTCACGCTGAAGTCCAATTCTCTGTTAATATGGTGGCACCAGCCGGTAGATGCGCCTGTTTAAAGGGAATGGGTGGGTGGATGAAGCAACAGCATTGAATTGTTTTAGTAAATCAACACAAACATTTTCCGAAGGAAATAACTCTTATGTACAAATGTCATCTTCATAAGACTTTTCAGTTACGTAAAGACTTTTGAAAAATGGTTGTGCCCAAGTGTGGAATTATGGCAGGTACTTCTTGAATTGTGGAATATTCCCTGTTAAATGATCTCCACTCCACTAAGAATAGCTATAAAACCATTCAGTACACCACTAGGCAATGACATGGTTATTTATATAGCCCCCTTATCATAACAGCTACAGTTGGGGCAAATCTAAGTCCCAAAGGGAGCTGATTCCAGCAGTGAGCAGTATAATGGCTTAAAGTCATTTCACCGTGTTTGGTTTGAACTCTGGGCACCACCAGTCCCTGCAGATCTAAGAGGCCTACTAGGTTATACTTGGCAAACATATCTTTGCTAGACCTAGACCATTGAGAGACTTAAAGACAACAAGTATGACCTTGAATTCAATTCTATTTTTAACTGGAAGACAGAGGATGATCTAAGAAGTGGACTGATGTGTTCTCACTTTTTCCAGTCTTCTATCAGCAGCATTTTGAATGACTTGCAGATGTCTTGAGGCCAATCAGGAGAGCATTATAGTATTCTACCCCACATAAAGTAAAAGCATGGATGAGCTTTTCTAAAAGCTGTCTGGACATGGACATTTTTCATTTTGTCTATGTTTATGAGATGCCAAACTGAGGGTTTGGTTACAGTGAATGACAATTGTTAGGTGAAGCTCAAAAACAGTAGGTCTTAAGGGCAATCCACATTGACAGTGTTTTGTAAAGCACATCTTGAATTTTTGTTACACTGAACAAATACAGTGTACCTGTGTTTCAATTCACACCATCTTTGAGAGGTTCTTGTTGATAAATGGCACACTCATTTTTTATTTTTTTTTAGACGTCTTTATTTGTTTCACACCTTTTCAAGTGAAGGTACTCATTCAAATTACAAATATTAGACCATCAAGACAAGGCAAGGAAGGTTTATTTGTATATCAGATGAGGGACCACAAAAATAAAGATAATCTTTCTTCTTACATATTTCTCATACGCACATTTGAAAGGCATTTTATTATTATTTAAAAAAAAAACCTGAACTAAATATAAATATGCTCTGCAAATCACATAACTAATGTGTATAAATTTAGACCTCTCACCTGATCTCTCATTTGATTTTCAGTGTATGCACATTACTATTGACAATAATAATAACAACAATAATAATAAGTCATTAAGTCATGTAGATGATGTGGTAGTCTCACACAGCCAGACTTCTCTCCACAGTGTCATTCGAGCACTGGAGAATGGTTTAAATGCAACTCATTGTCATTCTACTGTTGCGTTTCTTTAAACCAATCACAGTCGTTTTGGCTCCTAAGCTCAGGATGTAGCAGTGTGCCTTTCCAGCACAGTGACAGGGGCATTATTTTGGTGGAACTTGTGCATGCAGGGAGGTAAGCATATTCATTAAAATGGCTAATTCACTGAAGGAAACAAACAGGACTGCCCTACTGCAACATCCAAATTCTCTTCAAAATGTGCCATTTTCAGCATGGAGGTTGCTAGCTTGGCGGTTGTTGTTGTTTCATGTAGCAAAGGGGATTTTGAAAGTGTGATCGCCCACATAGTGAAAGGAAAGGAAAAAGACACCTGAAATGTGTGACAGAAATGTCGGACTTATACCAAAAATATACATCCTAAAGTTTTAATTACAGATGGCTGTACCATAATCCTCAGTGCTTCAGTAGAAAAAGACTGAACTTGTCTTTTTGGTTTTTGAAGATGCTTCACCTCTCATCCAAGAGGCTTCCTCAGTTCTAACTAACTGGTGGGGAGTCCCATGTACTCACTCTCAGCCCCAAATCACATTGGCTCATTGGTCTTGGTACTGACCAAAGACTGACATTCCTCAAGGTATGAATAGTGGTAAAACTGCCTGGTGAGGGATGACTAAGGGTGTTAATGGAGGTGAAACTGTATGTGGAGGGATTTCAGGTCTGCCGTATAAGTACCTGATAGGTGGTGTTACACTCTCCTTTCTTTGGAGATGGCTTCCTTCAGTATTCCCTAAAACCATCTGTCTTCTCTGTCCAGACTGTGGACATTGCAATTGTCAAAGGAATGTCTGTTATCCTTCAGATGCCGGTGGACTACTGCGTTTCATCCACTTGCATCTAAAGGAAAAGTCTAGTTGTTTTCTAGTGAAGCATTTAGGATTACCATGACCTGGCCCACTGACAATCTACAAAGACAGATTGTACTTCAGTGTGTTAATAATCTGAACGCAAGCTCGATTATTCAAGGTTTGACCAATTACACCACAGTGGTAAAGAGCTGAGGACTGCATTGCACCATTTTCTTGTACCCTGATCCTCTTCGTAGCAACCCATCTGCCGTCACTTTGAGTGAATAAACAAGAGAATTATTTTTTTCTTTTAGAGCTTTGATTTAAGAAGAAATGGCGTACGTGTGGCAAAGACAAATTTGCTGCTTTGAAGTTCACAAGCTTATTAAGGATATGCCTAAAGCAGAATTTAGATGGCGCGCCCATCAAAGATAAACATGCACTCCTTGACCCTAACTGACCACACTGCATATCAGCTGCTACTTAACATCTTGGTAAACAGGTTCTGTGAGAAATTACATTTTATCAGGGAAAAAACACTTTCATTTCTCATCAAGGCCTGTGCTTTGTTGTCATTAATCATGGCTTTTGAAAGCATATTTAGTAATCACGTAGGTATTCTTGGAAAATGTCAATATTTGTTTGCAAAATAAGGACTACAGAGTGCGTTCAAGTCAAGGACATCAAATCAGGCCTGCAGTGACCAGAGGCCATTCATCATTTAATGAGACAACAATGTCTCTTTGCAGTGACAAATATGAGAAACATCTGACAGGTCTGAGATGGCTGCAGCGAGCTCTCAAAGCCCAAGGCCATTTCTGGCTATTCTTTTGCCCCAGAAGTTGAGTAAAGTTGAATAAAGCTGAATGACACTAAAAACCACAAGGTTATTTGGCTCTGAAAAGATCAAAGCCTTTATGAGTGCCTGTGGAAGTGCAGTCTAATGCAGCGACGTGGTCAGAAACAGCACAGCATGTAATTACACTGCTCATCAACTATGAGCAAACACTGCATCAACACATCACAGGCTTCATACCAAAGTCATCTATCAAGGGCACAGCTGATCAATAAATCATAGGGATTGGATAATTCATTGCCTGTTTGAATTTCATGCTGTTAGGGGTCAGGGTATTTTCACCACTGTCACTGACACTGTAAATCAATAACACAGAAGGATTAGATTGTCATTTGCTTGAAGTGAGTCTCATTTGGGATTATCAGGAAACAGAACATAGGATATGCCAAACACTACAGTGGGACTCGAGCCATGATGCCATGACCTCGCTACAGGCTCAGCAATGCCCGCTGCTACAAGGTGAAGGCAGGGAATTTTGTTGCAATTCATTCTGAGGCACAGAAAATGTTTTCACACATTAGTGAAAACCTATTTCCACTTTAACAGCATGTCTGCACAGTTAACAGGTCGATTAAGAAACCTGAAGTATGTAAATACACACTTTCCAGAGGAGTCTCACAGCAGAAACTGTGAACTTGTTTTGTTGTTAGTGTTAATCTGGCAGCCACCACAACAATACATACCAGTAAGACGTATGTGACATGCATCGTCAGTTTACAAAACACCACAACAAAGAGACAGATGTCGGTGTATTAAAGGGCCAAGAGCAGCAAACAATGTCATGCAGCTTGAATACAAATGTACTGTATGTCAGGGTAATCTTTTATAGGGAAGCAAATGACACGAGTTGTTTACTGTCAAAACAAATAGACATATTTGTATTGAGAGGCACATGTCAATCTCGTGATGCAAAGCAAATCATACGGTTTTATGGCGGTTTAATTTCCAGTGTAGATATGATAAAGCTAAAGCTACTTTACTTTACATACAAAGAAGCCTGTTAAAAGCCCTGGTTCCATGGTTGTCGTGGCGCGCATAGACGCAGTGGCCCCTTCAGGAGACAACGAAAGTGAACGTTTTGAATGTCTATCCCAGACTTTCATTCCGCCAAACTTGCGGCCGGGAGACTTTGCTGGGCATCAGGACAGCGAATGGCACTGGAATTGCGGCAACCGGTTGTGATTTGGACATGATGTGCCAACACAGTGTCCTATCAGAGACTACGTTGGCAGTTACCCAAGAGAGAAGGAAGCGCAAATGGTATGAATATAAACAAAAGAGGGGGAAGAGAGCCGGGATCCATGCTAGGCTAAAGGCTAACCCCTCCAGACCAGCAGTACCGTCGCTCCTACTCTCCAATGTCCACTCCCTCGACAACAAGCTGGACGAGCTACGTTTACTGGGAGAAACCCACAGAGAGTGTAAAGACTGCTGTGTGTTTGCTTTAAAAGAACCATTGTTCATAACAACATCCCAGACAGCCATACAGCTGGAGGAGACGACATTGTTCTGGGCGGGCAGACAGACAGGCAGCTAGCTCTGGGCAGCATCTGTGGCTTCACCATCGTCACACCATCGTGTGTGTCTTTGTGTCCCTGAAGACCTACCAGGACCTGAAGAGGTTCGCCATGTTCAACATGACTGCGGAACGTATGGAGGCAGCGGCCCCTTCAGGACACAGTGAGAGTGAACGTTTAGTGTCTTGTCCATCCCAGATGTGCATTCCGCAAAATGTACTAATTAAATGATCCTGAAGAAATGCTCTTTCATCTTGTCTGTACTAACGTGTATGTACAGCAAAGTGACAATAAACTTGATTTGATTTTTGATTTGATTTGTCTCACATCTAGGTGAAATTCTGAATAAAATTCAAATCAGAACCAAAAACATGGCACTTTTAGTCAAAGGTCTCTTCACATCCACTGAAAACTCTTAACTGTAGAGAATGTGTGACAATGGAAAAATTAGTAAATTTAATCAGTGAGAGGAAGAATTTCATGACATGAATTCAGTGATGCACAAAGTGAAAAAGATAGACATAAACAGCATCAATGTAGAAGTCCTTCACAACTCAATGGGCACGCCATCGCTCCAGGAAGTAGATGAGTCAGGGTGCATATTCGTGTGTTGCGTGTGTGTGTGCAGACTCGGCTGTCACTACATTTATGAGAGAAAGGAAACTCAGACCTAGACTTTCTTCGGTGAGGCTGCTTTTGTTCTCCATACTTCAATCCTTGCTTGACATGTAACAAGTACATAACAGCTCCTCCATGGCCTAAACAAGATCCCTGGAATAGCTCTTACACATCCTGTGGGGAACAGATTTTGTCTGTTGCCAAGACAAGAGTCTCTCACTCTCTCTCACTCTCTCTCTCTCTCACACACACACACACACACACACACATACAGTACAGCCTATACCTCTGTGGAACAGAGCTACCCTATTTTCTAGTGTAATATTAAGACTGATGGCATCTTCTTTGCAGGACTAACCTAATCAAGTAAAGGATGAACTGGCTTGTGTACTCTATGTTGCTCTGTACGTGTGTATTTTTTTCATTTTGAAAGCGAGCCAGTGATTCATGAACAGTATGTGCAAATGTGTGCAGGTTTCAACATAAAAAACCCCTCCAGTGAAAATAACATTTTTCATGTTGTTAACATGTCCATATGGTATTTTTGTTTGCTGGAAGACACATTATGAGCAGAATAAGCAGTCAACACCATGGCCGAGCATTTTCACCATTTCTGCTGTCAGTTTTTGCTGACTACATTACAATAAAGATCAGTTTCTCATTTGATAGTATTTGTTGCAGTAATAGTTCATCATGTGTTAAACCTATTACACAGCGGACACTGAACTGAAGCTTGACTTTAAACAGAATTTAAAATTTTCCTCAAATTGTTCAGCCCTAATCTGGATCATCCTGATTATGTCTCCACGAATAGGAAACCATATACACACATTATTTAGTTTACCAGGCCTACTGAATGATCCGAAAACCTATGGCCAACGCTAGGATTTCAGTTCATGTAGTGGTTTTAAACCTATTCACAAGTGACAAATTCAAACTGGGGCGACAGGACCAGTTCTCACGCAAACCCAGTTGCATGGTTTTCAAACAGAGGCCACATGTTGAGAAGCTACCAGCCACAAAGAAGGAATCAACAGGTTTGTGCACGGCATGCACAATCCGAACTAACTACTAATTTTTATTGATCAAGCCAGTTTAAACATCTACTGGGCAGTCAGAAATTGTGGGGCAGAACACTTGTTTTCCAAAAACAAACTAATGAGCATGATGTCTCAGCATATTGTTCTGTGGCAGCTACATCAGACTTGGTGAGTGCTTTGGATTTTAATAACATGGTGGATGCTTTTTGCAGAGAAACTAGTGAAGAAGAAATATCAGACATCTGGTTTAAGGAATCACAGCTCACTGTGAGAGTCTATGGGTAGTTTAATAATGAGTAAAATTCAATTTCTATGTTCAGAGTTGCTTTGCTAATTAATTTGCTACATCTAGTACAGTGACAGCTTGACGACAGCTGCCAGTTAGCCATAATTCACATTTAACAGAGCGGATCTGGATAAAAATGCATTGGTCTGTTATATACAGTAATCTGCCATTATTGCGGATAAGAGGGGCCTCTGTGTTCTTAATCCATGCTGCCAGTTTGTGGTCTGCAAAACCAGAAAATCAGGTCATTTCTCACCACTAAGAACTAGCTTCCTGGTGTAGTGAGTGTGATTCCAGCTACTAGATGCCTGGCCTCTTGAATAAGAGCTGCTGCCGAAAAATGTACCTCTGAAAAAAAAAAAGAACAAACTCACCAATGCCTGTGTGTCCTAGACTCTTTGTATGACTTGATAGATTGCAGACAGATGATGCATTAGATCCCCCAAAAAATACTGGAGACTAGTGACTTTATATAATGTATACAATGAATCTTAAAGCTTACTGGGTGTGGAAAAAAGTTACACTACATCTAAAGTGTTGTTTGTGGCTGAGGTGCTGACATTAAACATTAATGGGTAGCTGTAACTTTAAACATTTATTGACAAGCAATAATTTCATCTGACTTTTGAATAAATATCAGGCAAAAGCTTAAAATGTTGCTGACAATACAACCTTAACTAGCTTTATGCATTTCTCTCAATTGTCACATTGCACCAAGACAGAGATTGTGACATTATAATTTACAACAGATATGCTCTGAGTGTGTTCTCACACACCAGAATTAAAAGCACTGCAATACAGCCTGACAGTTCAGAGCGGCAATTTCATGGCAAATTCATTTCTGCAAGTTCGCTTCTAAACATGTTGAAGTTTTTTCTTTGCTGAAATGAGATTTTCAGCACCATATTGTTATACGTTCAAGCATGTCGGATGTATGTACATCTGACAGTTTTATCACACTAACCTCCTACCTGCTAGAAAAGAGGATGAATGAATTATCTGTGGTCAATCTCTACTTCAGATCCCTGCACTATCTGACATATGTCTGGTGTGTGGCAGAGAGGACTTGTGCCAGGAGTCTCACCTGTAATTGCTTTCTTATTAGCATTCTATGAAAAGAAACTATGGAAAGCCATGGCAACCACATACAACTGCGCAACACAGTCCTTGGCTGTCGGGTCAGCTGACGTCACATGCGTGCACAAAGAACAAAATGTGATGAGCAGATCTTGATGGCGAAACATGACATGCCTTGTCAGCCCTAGAAGTTACAAGTGCAGGGAAACGAGATCCAAGCAGACACACACTATATATTCAAACACACTGACACACAAACACAACAATCTGACAGCTGAGCATCATTTGCTCTGAGATGCTCATCACTTCCCATTGTCCTCAGGCTGCTTTTGCTGACTGCAGGGCTGCTTACAGAAATGCATGGGCACAGCACATGTCCACATACACTGAGAGACACATGTTGTGACTGGCAGTGAGCTGACATCTGGTCTTAAATAGCAATAGCAAGTATAGAAGCTACCACCTGCCCATGGCTTTGTAGTCTTTGTTACAAGGATAACATACACAGTGTAGTTACATGTGATATGTAAAGCATGTGCTGACTTTGTGTTGTGTTTATGTGGGCACACTAACAGAAATTGTTCTGTTCATCTGTTTGTTAAATAAAACCTGCATGGAAACAAGGCATGGAACATTTGGATTTTGATATAAAAGCTCCAATAATAAAAGGACACTTAACAGCAAGCAGTCACTTAGAGAGTCCCCTGTTATACATATTTCCTCCTGGGTGCTTGACCAAAAATGAAAAAACGTTTTGTCCCCATCCTACACATTAATGGCTATTTTTCTGTCTGGTCGAAGTGTAACTAAGACAAGGCGCTGCGCCGCTGTGGGAATTCAAATCCCAGAGGGAAGCTTCCTGGCTCACTGTTCACTTTGGGTAACATCATTACAGAGTTCTATGCTCACCGTCCCTGAACAGCTGGTAGTGGCTTCCAGTGTGTTTCACTTTCAGATTAAGCTACAAATGCAATGTGGCCACAGTGTTAATTAGCCATATCAATTAGAATAAAGCGGAACATTCTCGGAAAGGCTAACTATCTAGAGAACTCATATTCTCCACATCCAAACACATTAAAGTAATATTACAGCAAAAAATACCTGTAGCAACCTATTTCTGGTTCAGCACAAGTATGGATCTTAAGGCATTTGCAAACTGAAAGAGGCAGTGCAGCTTTTTTGTTGAACCTTGGTCTCATACTGGAGAAAAATTACAGAACAAGCTGTGGCATAGGTGGGCATTCAAAATGTGACACAAATCCTAAGTTTCTGTACTGAGAAGTGACAAAAACATCCAAAGGTACTGTACAAAAACTCACACAGGTACAACATAATGGGTACCTCAATTGTCCAAGACTCAAAAACACAGAGTGTTCCTTTAAATCTCATAATCAAAGCTGCACATATATCGGACAGTTTGAGGAGTGAGCAGGTTTGACAACCTTGCCAAAATTGCCACTGCTGCAACCGGCAGTTCATCAAGTTCATAAAGACAACCGTAGGCCGCACAAAGCCAACCCACAAACTATCCCTCTATTTACTGTAGCCTAGCTGGGCCAGGAGGGTTGTCAATGGCTGCAGAGCAAAATTAATTTTGCAGGCAATTGGATTAGCCTTCAGCATCATAAATCAAACAAGGTGCCAAAGCCTAAATCAAAATTAGGTGCTGCTGGTTGTTTTCATCATCTAAACAACTACCCATAATGTGCTAATTGGTCTGTCTTCAAGCTACCTCGATCTCAGTGGATTCGGTCCACACTAAAAACAGAACTTGATAAAACTTGAAATTGATTTATGTTGGCTTCTCTGAGGCTACATCACAGTGCCTTCCCTGCTGCTGGTCAGATAGGGGATTAAGGGATGCACTGAAATGAACAAAGAAATGAATTAAGGCCACCTGAGCATCCAAAACCTACCACCCACTGTTTGTGTTTTTCATTTTTGATCGAGACCCACAAAAGTTCACATGATAAATGACTGAAAATTGTCTGTCTGTCTGTCTGTCTGTCTGTCTGTCTGCCTGTCTGTCTGTCTGCCTGCCTGCCTGTAGATCATATATTGTTCTTGTATATTTACCAAGCTAGATAGAGTCTGAAGTACATACAATGAAACACGATGGAGATGTGGGTTAGACCTACTTTCACTTATAAAAAGCAGGTGAAAATTTTGAGTTTGCTATCAGCAAGAAGCATCTGCTGACGTGGCCCATACCTCACCAAAAAGAGATCTCAGAAGACTTATGATCATAAATGGATGATTTGCATAAACCTGGAAAAGATAAGAAAGTAATCTTAAAGAGTTTCGATATTCATCGGCCCACAGTCAGACAAACCGTCTATCAATGGAGAAAGTTTATTACTGTGGCTCTCTTTAGAAGTGAGTGGCCAGCAAATATGCTGTCAAAGGCAATGCTGAATTAGACAAAAAAAAAAAACAACAACAACAGACGTCCAAAGTAACTGCTAAAGAAATCATTGAACAGGCAACGTGTCCCGTACAAGACACCACGGAGGAAACTACTGCACAAAAAACAAACAAACCATCCTTTTGCACTTGAAGTTTGCAAAAGAACATGTAGACTCCTTATCTCACTTGGAAATTGTGTTATGGACTGATGAAACTAAGGGAGGAACTGGCAGCACTATGTATGGTCTAAAAGGGCAGTGCACACCAGCATCCTCTCAAAGACACTGTAAAGAGAGCATCATGACTTGGGGTTGCGCTGCACATTATCCTCAGTAGCAGATTGGTGATGCAGCAGCATGATGACTCCACACATTGAAGTAAATCTATGACAGATTGGTTTCAAACTAAAAAAGTGACCTTTAGCAGTGACCCAGTCAGAGCCAAGACTTTGCCCAACAGAGATACCATGAAGTGATCTCAAGAAAGCTGTTCCAAGAATGTCCCCGTGACTGTTTTAAAGATTACGCTTAATAAAGACACAGTGAACTACACCTGTTTTATTAACTTAGGCACATTGCGCCTGTCTGTACTTGTTAGATAACAATCACATCAGATTTTATGACCGATGAATGCAGAAAATGAAGCAATTCACATTAGGGGTCGACCAATATATATTTTTAAGGAAAGATAAAAAGAATGATTATTCATAATCAAGGAGACCAATTACAAATATAGAAAGCGATATACATTCAGTATACAACATATATTCAGTGCTGATAGGCTGTTTCTTGTGTGATACATACTGTAGGATTTTGCTGTGGGCGGGACATTGCTACACAGTCGTGACTGCCAATGACTAAAGTATATATTTTTTTAAATGAATTTAGTTTATTGGGGATCTCTTAAACCAACAAACAAGCAAAAAAAAAGAAATACACTAAGAAAAATGCTAGGATCAGATAATTTTCTAGGCTAATTATTGCATCCTAGAATTACCTATGGCAGTCCGTCATAGCTTTATCTGCTTCTTTTATTGCCACGGAATTAACTACTGCTCCCTGGATGAGATGAATTAAATAACTGTAACATATAATATACTGTATTGTCTGACTTGCTTGTTGTCCTATTTGCATGCAGAACCATTATGGCTTCAACTGTCAGCATAAGCCGGTACACGATGCTGTTTTGATAAATATGGAAGCGGGAGCTCCCACTGCAGCACACAAAGGCGGAAGGAGCCGCCTTTGTGTGCTGCAGTGGACAGAAAAAACAGCATTCACACCAATGTGAACACACAGCCTCCAGTCAAATCCTCCTCCGGACAACAGAGCCTCACTCAAAGACCTCATGTAAATCTTCTGACTGTCATTTGAATGAAATGAAAAGAAGGAATAAAAGAAAACAGTAACTGACAGACTGAGAAAAGTGGAGAGGAGGCAGAAGGACAGGAAACAAGATGTTTGCAGAGGAAAAATGAGAGAAGAGCGCTGTGGGGTGAGGGCAGGAAGAGAGGTGACACTTGGAAAACAGGGGCTGGAGAGGGTTAGAGGAGAGGAAATGAGAGAGGAAAGGACAAGGAAAAATGGGAGAACGATAAAGGAGAGATAGAAATCTGGAAAGATGACAGAAGAAGGCTGGGTTTGATATAGGAAGAGAAATGATGAAAGGGGATGTGAGGAGAGAGGAGAGAAGAAGGGAGGATGTGCCTGAGAAAAGCTCCCAGATGTTTCTCAATGCAGCTAATCTGCATCCTAATAAGTGAGCAGGAAACTAATCAACTCATACAGTTCTGCCTGTCAGTCTCTCTCTTCATCTCTTTCTCTCTCAGACACACACACACACACACACACACACACACACACACACACACACACACACACACACACACACACGATACCCCTCCCTCCCCATCACCCATCATTTCATCCTTCTTTCTAATTCTGGAGTTTATGATTTCTCCCATCTCCTTCCTCCTCAGCAGTAATCATCCGTCCATCTGTCCACCCAGCAACCACTTTATCTATATATTGTTTTGTACAGCATAATTTACTGTATTGCAGTTCCGAGAATGATGCAAATTATATATGAAACTGTCTTTCAGTGATTCAGTACAGTGATTGAGCAACTTTTAAGTGATCACAAGTCTGATAAAATCTTTAAATCTTCAGGAAAAATTAAAACTGTTCTAAATGAACAATTGAATATATTCTGAATATATGTATAAACAGGGATGCAATAATAGGACACTTTCTGAAATTGAGGTAACATTCTGCTGTGAGACATTCTGTGTTTGGTAGGCACAGTATGACAACTGTGCTCCACACTGACAATGTTGCATAAAGCTGACATTGGGTGGAGGTCTAAGACATTCATTAAGGACTCTACATCAATAAAAAGCAAAAACAGCAGGTTCGTGGTGGTGCAAGAAGAAAAGTAAGCAGATGATCAAAGTCTTTAGAATCCACCTTCTCTAGATTTAGAATATCCTCATGGCAAGCCATGAATGATTTGTTAAAATAGTTAACTCAACTACAGACATCAACCTCACTGTGGTTCTATAAGTAAAGTCAGAGAATCACCAGCAGCAGTAGGATGCACCATCTGAGGACCTGAAATGTTAATTAATGCCATATTGCTTGAATGACTAAAAATATTTGTCACTCTAACACCAGGTACCATGCATATGTTTAAATTACACAAAGACCACATGGCAATTGTGCACGATCATCGTTGTGAATCTAACCTGCATTGTTTAGTGAGTATCAGTGATTAGTTGAAAGTTTGTAGCAGCGCGAGTATGCACCAAGAAAACTTCCACAGGTCTGAAAGTGAAATATAACTACACACTAAATAAGCAACCACTGTGAGAAGAACCTTTCTATTGGTAGTGTCAAAACACCATGACATACAGGACTGATATGCTTTTATCTCAGCTTTCAGAAAAAAAAAATAATATTTTTTTAACGACTGCATCCTTGCTGCCAAAGCTTACACTGGTCTGCATCTCCCCCTAAAAAAACCTCTAGCTTTGTCCTAAATAATAAATGTTCCAACAGCAACAGAGGTAAGAGTCTTGATTGAATGCACTAGTGAGGGAACTATAGCATGTCAGGTGCTCGGAGGATAAGATGTCAGCCCAGTACAGGTTCAGGTCAGCTCAGTGTGAAAAGCCCAGCAAGGGTCCAGAACTCTGGCAGACAGGAAGGAAAGGCGGCTGTCTGAGGTGTGTGATGGAATTTGTGATGGATTTATCCCAGAAAGTCCATGTGCGTCATGGGATCTTAGCTTTCACTCACAAACTGAACACACATGATGCACGCATGCACACACAAAGCATGACACAAAGTCAATCCTCCAGCAGGTGTTGCTCAATAATGCGTAGGGGAGGGTTGGGAGATGTCATCTTGAGAAAATAGGATTCCATCTTACAGATAGGAGGACTGGATCAGGCTGTCTACAAAGAAACACCGCTGGCTGACATAATGTGTCAAGGCTGGATGTGAAGTTCACACTCTCAGTCTCACTTATTACAGTATGACGCTATTAGCTATGCTACCAGAGCTGCCTGAAAAGAATGGTAAATAAACAATTTACCCTCAGGGGGTTTCACGGAAGGTGCGAGGCTATTAAACTACATTTGAGCTCACATTCACAAGGGAGAGGAATGAAATGTTGACAGGGTGTAACACTTGACAGATACATTTTTATTTTGAATGCTTGTTGCTTCTTCGTCTGCAGTCAGCTAGAAGTAGTGAAAATGCAACACACTGAACATGTATGAAATATTCACAACCGAAACTGTAATAACTGAAGTCGGATAAAGAGGAGAAGTGTGGGAGCTGACAGTTTTTGCATCAGCGGGGGAAAAGCAGGAAATTTGGAGTGGGTGTATCTCTGTGTGTGCTGTTTGAAGTGCTGCACTGAGACAAGACATGGATAACAGAAAAGAACAGCAGTGTTTAGACAAATGGCATGAAAGGAATTCACGTTAGAGTACAGGAAAGGGGATGTGTCAAGGTCACAGACAAGCACACAGAGGTGGTCAGGAAAACTAAAAATACAATACACAGATTTTTACAGTTTTTTGTTTTTTTGACATGGAAATATATATACTCATTCTGGCATTTTACAATATTTCCCCCAAACATAATTATCTTTCAGATATCCAATTCGTACCATCAGGTTTGTTGCTGTTGAGCCCACTATGCCTGGAGAGAAGCCACAGAGCTGTGAAAAAGTATTTGCTGATATCTTCTATTTTTGCATGTTTCTCGCATTTAAATGTTCCAGATCATCAAAATTTACATTATTTAACAATAGACAGAGATAACCCACAAAACACAAAATGTAGCTTGTAGAATTCATGGTTCCATCAGTTATGACAAGTGGTCCAGGTCCTCTAACCAACCACGTTTTACGGCTGGTATGCATGATTAGCTTTACACCAGATCTAACTGGATCCACGTCTTCCAGAAAGCTCCACCTGTGACTCAGCAGTTCACAGGATGTTTTCCCAGAAGTCTTGGGGCTTGTCCAGAGGTTTTTTTTTTGCAAATGCCAGACAAGCCTTCATGTTCTTTTTGGTCAGGAGTGGTTTGCACCTTGTAACTCTACCATGAATGCCATTTCTGCACAGTGTCTTCCTTATTGTGGAATCATGTAGTCTGACTGAGGCCAACAAAGCCTGAAGTTCTGTCGATGTTTGTCTGGGTTCTTTTGTGACCTCCTGGATGAGATGTCGACACGATCTTTTCTTAGAGAAACATTGGTCGGCCTGCCACTCCTGGGAAGATTCCATGTTTCTCCATTTATGGATAATGTCTCTCACTGTGGCTCTCTGGAGTCCCAGGATCTTAGCAATGGCTCTGTAACCCTTAAGGGTGATAAATGTTGTTCTTGAATCTCTGTAGAACATGGCATCATGTGCTGCTTTTTAAAAGACCCTTTCGCCTGCCTCACAATGCCAGACAGGTTCTATTTAATCATGTTTAGATTCGACAAGCCTGCCAGTGATCATGCGTGGCTGTAGCTGGTGAAACTGGACTCTACTGCCAAACAAATTTGGTCAATTGGTAGATTTGTAGCTAAGGGGCAGTTATTTTTTCACACAGAGCAAGGTGGGGCTGGACAACATTCTTCCTTCAATAAATGAAATCATTTAAAAACTGCATTTTATGTTTTCTTGGGTTATCTTTGTCTTATGATAAAATTAGTTTGATGAGCTATACTTTTTCACAGCACTGTAGATTACAACATGCCTCTTCTGATACATGTGAAGTCACCAGCTGCTCCTTTCCTCCTAGCCATAAAGGTGTCCACTGACAGTGGGGAAAGCATGCAGAAGATCATGCCATTGCCCTGCTTTCCTTCTCACTCTAATTACCCAGAATCCCTACAAACCAACTTTTTGAATGCTGCTAAATATGGTAAAGGAAACAAAATATTTAACAAAAAGAACATCAGGAAAAAGCAGCATGTTTAGCCTGACTAGTAGAGAAACTTAAATATGGCCACTTTGGTCTGACTGTGATCTCAGTTTTTAAGTCCATAATTTAAAGGCAATGAATAACTATAGGCAGCTTCCCACTGAAGGAACTCAGGCTAGGTGTGAGGTGGTGTGACTTTTTATAGGAATGGCCCTTTATTTGGCCCTTTGAGCCTTTCTGTGTCCATGCAGTTACTGGACTTATCTCCAGTTCTATGAGCACGAAAGAAATAGAACAATGGAGGGTTTGTTATGTTAGCCTATATGGTGATTTTACGTTGCCAATGGGACTGTTAGAGAGGAGAAGACCGCTTAACAACAATGGCATCAAGAGGGCTAAAGAAATGGTCATCATTGTCCTCTTGGAGTTTTACCAACCTGACTGTCTTCTCCAGCTCTGTCCAGTCAACACTCAGTCCTGTCCAGCAGTTTCTCAGGGTCACAAAAGTAACTGTCCTGAGGTAGTAGCTAATTTTTTTGGACATGAAAAAGGTTTGGCAGGGATACTTTTTGCAGTCAGAACACGCACACAGATTACGGCTACCCTAAAATGGCCTAAAAGTTCCTGCAGTGGAAAACAACCTTATTTATACCTACACAGGTGATTTAACAACGTTTTAGGTCATCAGACTTGTTCTCAGGTCTGTGTGCCTGTATACACACTGACATCTCATTTATTGCACCAGTTAAGGAGCGACAAATGACACTTTTATTATGTATATTCGTTAAAGGAATCCGGTGACCTCACACACATCCCAGCATACCTCTGCCCACCTACAACTTCAGCAGTTATCTAATTAGTCGACACAGGAATCATTAATCACAATCACTTGGTTGTGGTGTTCACTATGTGCACCACTTCTGTTTTCTATGCATTTTCTGTGTTTTTGTGGGAGGTCTTGAGCTGAACTTCTAAAACATCCATCTGCTTTTAGAGGTTGGGACATTTCTTTGTTTTTCTAAAAACGAAGACCAACAGCTGAAGCTCAAGGTTTTTCTAAGAAATTATGTTGATTATAAGATCGTCTCACCTCCTAAGTTTTTAAGTTTCTCCCGAACTAAAAATCTGCTCGGGAGATGACCTTGTGTATTTACAGCAACAAGGCCCAGGTAGTTGAGCTAATTATATAAAGTTTCCTCATTAGTTTTTTCTTTCCTTTGGACTGCAAGAAGTTGGGTTATTGTCAAATTCAGAGCTCATACTGTCTGAACTACCTTGTCATTCTTAAGCTGATTTATACTCTGTCCGAACTGCATGTCAGAAAGCGATGCAATCCCCTTCCACCACACCTTTCTGACATTACACAGGGGTGTCTGTGTCACGCATTACTGTAACTCTGCACAACACAGGGTTTGACATTTACACCCTCTGCATGCCATGACTGCCCTGTTGCATCGAACTGAGAGTTATGAGGCATGCTACTTCATTTGTGGTGCTTTTTCTATGCATAACCCAATGCAACACTACTGATGTCTCCCTGGAGAGATTGTGTGAAAATTTGCACCTTTATTCCCGTTTTTATAATGGACGCTGTCCAGTGTGGCTATTCACAGAGGAAGGCTGTCAGGACCCCCACCCCAGCCTCGGCCTCAGTCTCCTCCTGGCTTCCTCTCTCTCTCCTCCCGCTAAGCTTGGCTCTCCTCCTCCTGTCACTCTGGTCCGGTGCCTGTCAACTGCAGGGATTGGAGACGGCAGTGGGGATTGGCTCACCTGTTCACTATCTCGTCATTCCATAAAAAGACTCATTCCTCCACACACCACCAGATCATAGACAATGAAACCCTGTTTCCCTGCTGGTCCCAGGCCAGTCCCCTCCCTGCTCTCTTCTAGCCTCTGCTGCAAGTTCGTCCTGCATCGGCGACACACTCGCCGTCCTGATCCTGCCCACAGCCTGCCGCTGGTCCCCAACCTCTCTCCTGTCTGCTTTCCCGAGCCTGCCTGCCCTTTTAGTCCTGTCAGATTCCCCGTTTCATTAGTCTACCTTTAGTTTATTCAGATTAGATTTCCAAAGTTTCCTATTCTGTTAGCGTTTTTTTCTAGGTTTGTGTACATTTGCTCCTTCTTTTGAATTAAGTTTGGCTAGTCTCAGTTCCGTCTCCCCCCTCATTCAGTTGCCCTCGATTGTATTTGCAATTTCCCCACTTAGTTATTGAATCTGCCCTTTTGTTAGTTTAGATGATTATTCCATGAGATTGTGTTGTTAGGTTTAGTTTGACTAGTTTTTCCTGCCTGTTATCCCCTCCTGTTTGTATCATTTAGTTTTTTTGTTGTAATAAATCTGACCTGCTCTGACAAGGGCGGTGTGAATGAGGGAATCAGACACATTTGAATGCCAATGTGGTCAACAATGTGGTAAAAAAAAAAAAAAAAGTCTCTTGAACTCCAGTTCTGTTGTTTAGGAATTATCTGATTCATAAATGGCACAAAAGCTAATTGTCCCTCATTAGCAGCTTCAAGGGCATCTTCATTCCAAGAGAGAATGTCACCAAAAACACATCAATATATAAAAAAAGAAAAAAAGCTGCTCTGCACTACAGCTGATACCTCATCTGGCTCCGTCATGTCACTGTAAGTGTGAGCTAACATCAACATACTTCTTCATCTTTGTGTCTGCATTTATTCATGCTAACGAGCAGACAGCAGTGTGATCATGAGGGCAAACAAGAAAACACAACATTACGGGCTATCACGTCATCCAGCATTTAAAAATAAAACATTCTTACATACTTCGGCTCTCCAGTGACCCTTTCAGAAAAACAACAGCTTTCAGCATTTTTAGCAATATGAAACTAGAGCACTGGTAAAGACAAATAGTTTGAGGAATACCAGGGAACTGAGTGCTAAACTGAAGCTGATGAATGAATTAGGAGTATAGTGTGGTCCTAAAGACCTGAGGTATCCATTTAAGGATTTAAGATGATAAGCCTTAAACAATACCATAATGTGCTTTATTTTGAATCTGGATCTTTTTAACTGCTAGTAACTACCCACCAACTGTCAGTCATGTGTACTAACAAGTTTACTGGTTAAAGGTTGAGTGTGAGCTCACCCACTGAGGAAATGAGTCACCACTCTGCTGGTGCTTTTGAACATCTAAAAGTCAGGACTCCACATGAACCTATATATATCCTCTATTCCTATATTTTCAAACATGATAGTCAAACCAAATGAAAATAATAAAAAAAAAAAGTTGAATCTTCATAACTAAAATCACATTATAGAATTTTTCAGCCAGGAATTCTATTTTGCACTGAGGTCAACTTCAAGAATTAACATTAATTAGCTTTAGCTACTTAAATTTGCAAATGCCAGCCAGCAAAATTAACAGTGGCTCCACCATTATGTTCCTTTCATAGCCTTTCAGACACATTTCTAAAACTGTGTGGTATAGCCTAATTAAAAGAGCAGTTCTTGCAAATTGAAAATGGCACTCTTTCAATTCAAAGTAATTATTCAGTCCTAACAAGCACATATGATGGTGTGTAAAACACTACACTGTATGACCACAATAATTAGATGGTGTAGTCCACACAGACTTCTGCTGTGCACCTGGGAATCATTTGCACCTACAGTAGGACCCCACTCTGACCACAAAGAAATATATCCCACAAATGCTAAGGTGGATGCTAAAACACAAGGCTTCAGTGTTACCATCAAGTCCAACTCAATGTCTCTCCTTCATCTCCCTCCTGCAAATAAAGTGTAACCTCGCCATGAAGCTACAGTGCTCCTCGCGGTGCTGACCTGAACATAACAGAGTGGCTGGAAACAACTTCAAGTGGGCTAAGAGCGTTATATTGAATTCGACCACCGACAGGATGTTACTGTGTTGCTTTCAGCAATTCAGTGTGATGCAAGTAATCCTCGTGCAACACTAAAGTCCTACCATGAAAAACACTGGTGCAGCTGGGCATGGCTCTGCTCCTCCCATTTCTAGGCAGGTAAGCTGTGTGTTATTCAAGTGGCAGAAAGAGCAGTTCGCTGTTTGCTGGCTCACATCATGAGAACACTCACTAAGACATCTCACTGTCTGACATCCTACCCTGGTAGTGACACTTGCACTGCACCATCATGGTAGGCACTAACACACTGAGGCAAAGATGCACACAAACACAATCCTGGACTACCAAAATCCACATGGCATATATACCTGCTACGTTACCAACTGTTTCAATCTTCCTCTGTCCCAGTTTAAATGAGTTAAATACTAAATATGACTTTGCTTTATTCTCAGATTCTCATCATTTTGTGTGGTATTATGAGTCAATGTCAATCATATGTTGAATTCTGTTCAAACTGCTCTATACTGTGAACCTGCTGTAGCAGACACAGTTTGGTTTTCTCTGGAATGCCAATCAAGGGAGCACACCAGGTAACAAGCACTGTTTTTGTTTAAGTTCTGGATCTACTCCCATCATAAAACCACCACCTTGGACACAATGCAGAATGGGAAAACTCACAGTGATCAAGTTCACCATTGGTTTTCCACTGGAAAAATGGTGATGTATGCACTTTCTTACAGCATGGATGCTCATACCTCCTGTAGAGGCATGAAACAACAAGTGAAACAAACACTAGCACTTTGGAAACAACAACTTCAAAGACACCGTGACTCTCACTGAGGTGTGAATATTCCTGTTTCCTCTTTCTATGGCTACTCTCCCCCGCTCTTACCAACTGTGATCCCAGCAAGTGAGGGGTGGAGGGGGAGGGAGCTGTGAGTTGATAAGCACAGCCATAAAAGTAATGCTGAATACAAGTAATGCTGTGGGTCAGCTCCGTGTGGCACTCCAGGAGGAATGGAATAACATTCCACAGGCCACCATAGACAATCTGATCAACTCCATGCGAAGAAGATGTGTTGCTCTGAGAGACGCAGCTGGAGGACACACAAGATACTGAAAAATCAAATTCCTCAACCTGACCCCTATCATGTTCAAAGGACTGTCAATCCGCTACAAATGGCCATACCACAATGTTATCAATGCCGATATGAAGATCAGTAATTACTGAAAATATATTTTGAGTTTCTCTATATATTGCATAACCCAAATGTTCATAAAACTCCTATATTTGACATGGCACGTTTATATTTTGGCTCAGTGTAACATTTAACATCACATTCCTATTTGTGCTGCATAGCCTAGGCTATTCCTCATGACATATGTGTATGTCACTGTTCTTTCATTTCACGTTCATGGGTCATGGTGAGAGATGGATTATCGCATTCGCATGTATGGTGCATTTTCTTAATTTAAGTTAAGAAACGCAGCCTTTTCTCCTCTTCATTACAAAGAGAGGCGGGTTCAGTTTCCAAAACTCCTCTCGCCTTCTATACACGCTCCCCACCGTGGAGAATAAAAGTAGGAAACTGCTTTTTTTCTGGTCTCTTCTCTTCTCTCTCGTTTTTTTTTTGTTGTGTGTCTTACTCTCTCGTTCCATTTCTTTGTCCGCGTTTTTCATTCTCACAATCGCGCTAAAAGCTGCACAAAGCTCCACATACATTCCCCAACGCTGGTCTCTCAGTTACAACAGATTATCTATCGCTGCGATCACAGTACATGTTCCGGTCGCCATTTTCCTGCATGTGTCCTTCTTTTCAGAGTTGTGTTTGTTTACAGAGAAATGAAAGTAACGACGAGCGTGTAGCCCAAACACAGTAAAAGCACTTATATTTATGTTTATATCCATGTTTTATATTTCTATCTATGAATGATATTGTTGGGATCACTTTCAGAGCGATCTCAGAACAGTTTCTCTCTGCTTGGGTATATTTCTTGTATTTTCTATTAATGAGTACGGAGCTTATGGCAGGTGGAGCACATGGTACCGGCTCAGCACCGATGTTTACAGAATGTTAACTTTGGTCAGTGTGGACACACACATCTTTATAGTGATCTCTGTGGTTATTAGTGTGGACGGGCCATAACAGTAAAATTGGTTAATGCCTGACTGTCGGAAGAAAAGAAAGACAAAAACATCACAGTATATGTGCTGTCTGATAGGGAAAAAATGTGTCCCAGACATGAAAGATAATTCCAATTGAAATGAACTGGTTTGACATTCGTGCTGGGGAACACGAAAAAGTCGGGAAAACCGTGTCCCAGGACACGAAACAATAGATTAAATTTTGTGACTATCTAACGAATTGCCGTGAGACTGAGTTGCTACTGCACAGTGTATACGGCAGCATTTATATGTGAGGTAAAATTGGTGTGTATGTAGTAGCAGGCAAAGAACACTGATTCTGACGCATATCATAAGTGTGTATCAAGTGTTCCTACCGGTGTGTGTGTGATTCTGCAACAGAGGAGCAATTGCAGCCCCTCCCTTCCCAAAAGACAAAACAACAACTGTTTGCCAACTGTGTTGAAACAGAAAGGGATGAACAACGCTCCCTTTCCTGCTAATGAGCAGAGCAGAGTGACAGATTAAATTGTGCAAAGGCCCACCCTCGAGTAGAACTATTTTTATCATTCTCAAATGTCACCAGGTACTAACACTGTACCAACACTCTGACTTCAGAAGAACACATCTTGATTTCAACTGTTTAAGCTATTGTGAAAAAAATGAAAGAAATAAAATCTATTAACTGAAGAAAAGAAGAAAAGCAGTGAGCCAAAAATATATAACACTATTTCTGAACGTTGAGACCAGATATTGAAGCTGCACTTGCTTGTCGTCAGACATCATTTGCGAAGAGTAGGTTTAAAGTGTGACTAAAATACAGCACGTTGTACAAAGATGTGTACTATTTCTTTGGATTTTGTGAACATTTAGTCATCTTTGTTGCAGAGACAGAATAAAGGTTATTTTTCTGGCATTTCTGACACCTTTGTAAGGCAGTCAAAAGCGATAAGTGACAGGGTACATGGGGAGAAAGGAAGGAAAGAGACATGTGATAGCAGTGTCAGGATGGCTTCAAACCCTGGATGTCATGGCTACATGGTGTGCTTAGTGATAAAACAGCCAATCCATATTAATACGTTTTACATGGCGTTCATTACATCACCTTAAACGATGCTCTTGTTTAACCCTTTGATACACAAAACCCACCCGTGGGTCTGACAGGCATGTGAAATAAAATATTGCCAAAAGTACATCTTTTACGTATATGAGCCAGAAAAGACAAAAACAGAAAGAATCAATGGATTCTTAATTTTGGAACATTTCTTGAACTAATCATTTGTAGTTTGCAGTCATTGTGAAAATTAACCAAATCTAAAGCTAAAGTCATGATATTTATCGAAAAAAAAAATTTCCACAATATATTCTGAAAAGCCTAAAAAGTCCGCGCTTCTCAGTGCATCTAAGACACAATGAGTGAAACAACTGCAGACAACAGTGTCTTATCAAAAAATCAGGGACTGTATGTCTAAAACACAGGTAGGAGAAGAGTATGAAACTAATTAGAGGGACTGAGAGCAAAACAAAACATGAGCTATAAAATATATACAGCATGGCTCAAAACCAATATACAGAAGAGCTGTTGTGCTGTTTCCACAAAGGTGCAGGTGTTTAAACTGCAGTGAAAATGAGCCCACAGTGAGCAAAAATGTAACAGGAACAAAACATGTTCAGAAACTGTCACACTTCAGTTTCTGTCATGGAAGAGTTTATAGAGATAAACTGGTGTAGTTCACAAAGCAGGTCTTGACTAGAAGAAAACATAAGTGGCAAAAAACAACACTAACTGCACATAATCCACAAAGTAGATGGACTTACTGAAAACAGAAACATCTGATTCAGAAAGGAAACTCAAAGTACTATATGTGAGAATCTTACTGTGCTCCTTCCAGCAAAAAAATAATACATGATCATTCTCAAGTTGGAGCCAATTATTCTCCTTCCACTCTTGTCATCAATGGCACCAACTGGACTGGGAATAGTGTACCTCACAGTGTGATATCTGCTTAAGTGAGAGGCTTAAGGTAGAGAACCAGCAAAGGGTTGTGATGCTGTATTTCAAATAGCTCCAGCTTAAAAAAAACTGCAAATATGATGGCAGTTAATAGCCATCTGCTTTCTAGGCTGCTTGTATCCAAGACTTGCTTGTATTCAGTGATTGGTCCAGGAGGGGCTGTTTCAGTTT
>NW_007577759.1:0-127683 GCF_000690725.1 Stegastes partitus
AAATTTTTTCACCGGGTCTGATGTACATGGCAATTTTGGTGAGTTTTCGAGTATGTTTAGGGCCTCAAAAACGCGTGTCTTTGGCACGAATAATAATAATAATCCGAGCAGTTCCAATAGGGTCTTCGCACCCTTTTGGGTGCTCGGACCCTAATAATAATAATAATAATCCGAGCAGTTCCAATAGGGTCTTCGCACCCTTTTGGGTGCTCGGACCCTACTAAAGGCTGCAGGCTACAAGCTTCTATATATTATTAGTACCACTAAAATATCTTTAAAAAAACACTGCACAAGTGTTATTAAATCATACTTTTTCTCACTTATCCACATTTTTCTTTCTTGAGGAGGAGAGCATTCTTCCTTCCTCCTCATTCTAAGTGAATGGCAGGCAAAGGGATGCACTTTAAAGCCGATTAAGTGGAGGAAATTACATTTCCATACTGAGCAGTGGTCGCATTTTTGTACCTGAGAGCTCTTTCCATCTGCTCCCTTTAGGGATGGAAACGCGATCAGGTCAGGACAACTTTGGTTTTTGCTGGTTTAATCATTTCTCGCGCACATGAGTGAAAATTGAAGTCACCTATGGGACAGTTTAACCTGTTAAGGTCAAAACCGTTTCCACCTTCAGCATCATTAACATCTGCACCACAAAATGTAGATAACGGAAAAAAGCACAAGTAGGTCACCGTAGCTTTTCTGAACAACATTTGTTAAATAATAAAAAACACATTTAGTCGTATTATATCAAATAATCCAGAGTTGAGAGCAGGAAAGGCAATCCGTTTTAAAAACTGTCTGTTTGCCAAACCTGTAAATGCATAATGTAGAGTCCAGATAGCACTTGCACTCCCATTTATCTGATTATGTAAATCTGACAGTAATTCACCTCGATTTCATGCCCTCTGTGGCCTGGCATAATCTCAGCCCCGATGACTGTGGCTCAGTCTGGGCTCAGTGCCAGGAAGCAGACTGACAAGGCCTCCATGGTGTGTTGACATGGTCATTATGACAGCTGCATATTGATGTTTTTCAGCTGTTTGCAGTTTGTAGCCTCTTAGCAGTGACCAGCACAGTGAAAGTCCTTAGTGTGTACATGCAAGAGTTTCATTTTTTATGAACTCTGCTCAAACAAATGCTCTTCTCATCTTAGACACTTGTCCAGAACACACCAGTAAAAAAAAAAAAAAAAAAAAGGCTGCACATAGCTATTGATGTTCCTTTCAGTTTATTTTCCACTGCCTACAGTATTTGGTTGTGCAATGGATGCATGCATTTAGGTGTGTGTTTATCCAGCATCTCCTAAGACTTCTCATCGCACAAACAAGTTTAAAATGAAGTTTTAATGACCTGTGCTTGTCTTTCTTTTTTTTTTTTTATTTCCAGTCGAACTGGTAAAGAACCGATAGAGAGAAATAGAACATTACTGATAGATTTTAAGTTTTAGACATATGTTAGAATGTGCCTAACCAGATGTTCACATTGTAGTCTGTCCAGATGGCAGAGAAGATATATACGGAACAAAAAATATAAACGCAGCATGTAATGTTTTGTTAAATTCTGTCCATTCTTTTTAACATAAGGGGAGTAAGAATTTGCTGTTCCAATGCACGGCATCTTTACAACAGATTGTATCCAATGAAACAACCAAGCACGTACTGTGTAATGGGCAGATTGAGAGTGAGGAACAGATTTTACAAGTCAGTCAGTTTTTCTTGTAGGCGAAATCCGCAAAGAATAAGTCCCGAGGTCAACGAGCATTTTCGAGGACAAGGACCATGCTGTTGGTCACGTCCACCAAGAGCATCATGTGGCAAACTGTCTGTCGTACCACGCTGTCTCAAACTATTCCTTAGATGATAAATGGTGGAGTTGTGGGCATTCAAGTGGCCTGACAGACATGCCAGCACCCAGCATGTCAGCAGCCTGTTCTCGTCTTTCTCTTGTCATCTGTGGCATCGAGTCATTTGAATATGGGTGCAATTTTAAGGTGGCCCTTTACAGTCACCTTTCAAAGAAGTGTCTGGTCGCATACCCTTTAAAGTCACTCCTGACCAGCACGTGAATTAACTCTGTGGTGGAGAATTAGTGCTCTTTTACTGCTTAATTGGTTAAATTGAACCCTTTTCCAAACACATGCGTCATCTGCTAAACAGAACTATTTTTAAAAATTTCTAACGACGATAACACAAGTTACTTTCACTCCTATCCCAACTGTTGCCACCAGCAACGGAGATACAGTGGACTAACAGACATTATCGGATTTTATATCCTCGTCTCAGACAGTTCACCTGCTAGATGAACTCTTATTACAGCTGTGTTCTTGGTGTCACATGGATTTGCCTACAGTTTTTGGCATGAAAACCTTCTGTGTTCTTCTGCATTAAATGCTAGCTTAATAGGACAGCAGTAGCTCGTTTGAAGTTGAGAAGTTGAGTTTTGAATGTGTTACATATCATTTATTTATTTAAACAATCTCGCCATTGCTAACTAACCGGTACACTGATATATCTCCGATGTTTTTGTTTGTGTTGGTTTGTGTGTGTGTGTACAGTGCCGAAAGACGGCCTGAAGAGCCAGGCCGTTTTTGATGAGATCCGGATGACGTATATAAAGGAGCTGGGAAAAGCTATCGTCAAGAGAGAGGAGAACGCCAGTCAGAACTGGCAGCGTTTCTACCAGCTAACTAAGCTACTGGACTCCATGCAGGAGGTTAGAAACACACACACACTGTACCGTATGTCAAATGTCTTGTGTTTTTGGTCGACTTTGTTCTATGCAGAATTTTCCACAAGTGCATTTACATATGCTACTTTAAATGGATGATGTTTATGTTCGGGTTTTTGAAGTATCCTGTTTTTGTGTTTGTGTATGTAAATATCATATCTAGATTTCAGAAACTAGGATAATCCTTTTTCTAGGCTTTGAGAAACCTGATTATGTTAGCTGGAGATAAATGTTACACTGTGACATCTTATCCCAGCTTCTGATCACTGCCAACTACCTGCGCAGGCACGGCTTTAGCCAAGCAGTGCTTTTACCTTTGTTTCCTTTGGTTTCATGAGTGGTTCAACTGGGTCACGCAGCTGTTAAGGGGATGCCCTACTCATACAGAAATTTTCTCTTTACTCGGAGTCACTGCGCTCCATCAAAATCACCATATCTCACCAGCTGCGTATGTCCACCCACCACTTCCTTGTCCTACATGCTGATACTGACAGTCTGACACCAGTCAAAACAGAGGATTAGTGAATATTTCTTGTCACTGGAAAAGTCAAATTTGCAAACTGGTGTTGCATTTTAATAGCACGAAGCCTACTATAGGCTAAAATGATTTCATATTCAATTGCCAAAGTTACATGAATTTCCAGTTACAATTTCAGTTTGTGTTGTGATAGCACGCATTAATCAATAACCAGGATACGAGTATTTATGATGTCAACAAAGACATGAATGGTGTACATCATATACCACGACTTCCTTTAATGTCTTTTTCACAACAGCCAGGGTTTTTATTTGACATCTTGTGGTTCAAGTAGCTTTAATCAATAACTTTTTGTTGAGCCTAGTTGCCTGCATCATGCTGATTAGTGTAAATCCTTGAAATACACTCAGATTCTGCTCTCCACTGTAAAGCCTCTTTATTGCACAAGTAAAGACCTCCTGCATATAGACCTGAGGCTGCTTTAAAGATAATCCTGCAAATTGAAACCAGCTTTACGATATGTAACAGACTCTTTCTAATCTCCCTGTGTCTCTGCCCCCCTGGGTGTCTTCTCCAGATGGTCGAGGGTCTTCTACAGATCTGCTTCTACACCTTTGTGAATAAAACCCTCAGTGTGGAATTCCCAGAGATGCTGGCGGAGATCATCACCAACCAGATACCAAAATTCAAAGATGGGAGCGTCAAACCTCTGCTGTTTCATCAGAAATGACTGCCTTAAACTGTGAATCAATGCCTTAAATCCTGCCCTGCACGCGTACCTCTCTGGGGCCCCAAGCATTTGCTTATTCTGCCTCTCCTTCATCACTCAGATTCAATTCCTCGTTTTTTCCTGGGACCCCTCTAGGAATTCTGCCACACCTTACCTTCCCCTCAGGCCTCAGCCATTCAGCCTAATCTCGGAGCACAATACCTGTGGCCTCTAGCCCCCTATTCCAGTCCTAGGTTTGCAAAACTTAAGTAGGAAATCCTACCGCCGACTTGTAGCCCTTCCTCTTGGCTCGCCAGGAAGAATTTGGCCTCTGAATGTCTCTTGAGCAGGATGCATTTTAGGTAGTTTTTCCAGCCTCCTCACCTTTTCCTCCACCCGTGGCCCTGTCCTCAGATCTCTAATGCTTTCTTATGATGGCCGTCTGCCTCTTACTCTCTCCTGCCTCCAGAGTTTTACTTCAGTTTTCACAAAGAAGCCAACAAACACCTTTTCCCCCCCCGACGACATGACACCTTAAATACTTTAGAACTTGCCAGGATTACCGGTTCAAGCCTAGCGTTCCTCTGCTCACCTGCCCAGCTTCTCTCTGTTTGCCCTCTCCCAGCTTCACTGCGCAGAGAATGTTCGCTTGTTGGGGTTTCCAGAGGACGGTTGGTGATGAAGAGGAAAAACAAAAACACACACGCACACACAACAAAATTGGAAACACACAGGAAAGAACCTTATTTTTCTTCTGGACCCAAGGACAGTAAGGACAAACTGTTTGCAGTTGTGATTCAGTTATTGTTTCGGAAATTACTAGAATCTGATTTATATACCAGTGGAAGAAAAAAGAAAAAAAAACAACAAAAAAAATAACCCCAACAACACAGCTATAGGAACAGTCTCCATTTATTTTATGCAGACACACCTTTCTGACCACACAAGCAGAAGTCACACTTGCACACACATATAGGAAATATAAGCAGACAAACTTTCGCTCAGCCAAATGTTTACACAGGATGTATCTGAGGGAAAACCAGTGCCTTTTAGTTTTCAAGCTTTTCATAGCCATCCTTTCAAAACCTTTGTATTTGCATAAGAATCTAATGTTGACAACCTTCTACATATTTTAGCTGTTTTAGTTTTTCCACGCTGGCAATTTCTGTTTTGTTTCCAAGCTGCCATTTTTGGTGTTTTTATTGTGGGAAGCTCTAACTCTCTCTGTTCCGATTTCCAGATGTGCATGTAAGGAAGACAGCCTATGGTACAGATTAGAAAGTATGAGAGCAGTATGAAATGTATGAAATCTTATTTTTCAAGTCTTGAAAGGTTTGATAATCACTTTAAAAGAAAAAAAAAAAAAAAAGAAAAAAAAGAAAAGAAAATTATCCCCCAAAAAAGTCCCAAAACACATTTTGTGTGTTGCTCTTTTAACCATGTGAAGTATATTCAATATACATACTGTAACTCCCAATCAGTATTAAATTGCATTGAAAGTTACAATTCCCAGATTGTATCAACAAATATAACACATAAAAAATAATTTTTCTTGAACAAGCTTCTAGAAACTGCAACCCGCTTTCGCTGAATGGACACCACTGGAATTGAAAGACATATCTAATGTTTTATAATATTTGTGGGGGAAATTGACTATAATGTTAGGAATTAGATGTTAGGAATATCAGCGACTGTAAAAATCCGTTAATTGGAATGATAAATGTTTACAGACATCTGTGATTCATTCAGATGCAATTGCACAAATGGGGTTTTTAATCAATTGCATTTGAAAAACACATCCAAGGTGTCGGAAGAAAAATACCCATAATGATTCAAGTAAACCTGGCTTTAAGCCAAAACTGTCCTTTCACTGCCAGCTGCATTCATACTGAGGTTGCAGTTTAGTAAATGGTTTAATGCAACTATATTTCAAATGTGGTTTTATCGAGATATGCTTGAAGTGACCTACCAAGCCAGATTCCCGGTCCCTACCAAATATAGCAAGGCCACACATGAATGGAAATAATTTGTTTTGTGCTTTGGAACCTAACAGGAGTACTGGGATTAGGAGTGGTTAGGTTTTGATACACAACATCATGGCCAGAAAAAGTATTTAGAGGTTTAACTGATGTCTTCAGACATAATTAATTAAACTATGTAGTACTCCTGATAGGAAAACCAAAGGCATAATATAATTTATGGGGGGAAAAAAAGTATTGCTTCACTCAAAATACCATTTTAGATGGAATAAACCCTTTAATTAGCTTAACCTCTACTTGCACAAGCAGGAATAGGGGTTTGTCATTAAAGGTGGAGTATGCGATTCTAATTCAATATACTTGTCTGTGTTCATGCTTGTGCATGTTGGTGTACAGGAGAGGTGGGAAAACAGGGCAGTGGGAGCAACATGGACAGTGAATGTAGTACATACTGATTAGCAGAATAACAATCTTTATCCAGAAACGCAGACTCCGCTTTTAAGTTGATGAACTCAACAAAGTTAAAAAAGATATATATATATATAAAAAAAAGATATATATAGTATATATTTATTTTGTATGTTAAATGCGAAAATAGATCCATAATCGATGGAACCTCTATTTTCATCTCTAAAGTTAGAATATTGTTTAAAGAAGCTGCAATTTAGTCCAAATAATTTGTGAATTGAAGCTCAGGCTGAGTGATCTACGTCACTTGGATGTGTTCCACTAGTGCCAAATGTAATAGTAAGTTTATACGTGTTTTGTTTTTTTCCTGGAGATGTGAATGAGAATTTATTCAGTTATGATTTGACATTATGTGGTTGTTGTAACTTTGCTTCAGGGTGCTCATTTATAAGAAGAATCTTCAGTGTCACACCTACACCAGCTTAAAAGTACTGATTGTTATCATGCAAGTCCGTGTATGACTGACTTTATTGTTTTCTTCTTTGGAGATTCACAAGAATAATATTGTGTTTTTTGAAATTGCAAGATGGCGCAGTTGGTTAGCACTGTTGCCTCACAACAAGAAGGTTGCCGGTTCGCGTCCCGGTGAGGACACCCGAGATCTTTCTGCGTGGAGTTTGCATGTTCTCCCCCTGCAGCGTGGGTTCTCTCCGGGTTCTCCGGCTTCCTCCCACAAGTCCAAAAACATGTTGAGGCTAATTGGTGATTCTAAATTGTCCGTAGGTGTGAATGTAAGGGTGCTTGGTTGTCTGTCTCTAAGTGTAGCCCTGTGATAGACTGGCAACCTGTCCAGGGTGTCCCCTGCCTTCGCCTAGAGTCAGCTGGGATAGACTCCAGCCCCCCCGCGACCCTAGTGAGGATTAAGTGATGTATAGATAATGGATGGATGAAATTGCAAAGTAAGCCGTAACTTCTGCTGATGTCAAACAGGTGTTGTCGGCATTTGTAATGTGAAAACATGTTCATACCAGCTTATGTGATGGCCAAAGCAAAACACATTAACAGCGCAGTTATACATTGGCTTTTGTGTAAACACAGCACCCCAGCCTCCCTCTCCAACCGCCTCCCGTAGCACTTCTACTTTTTTCCTCAGTGCTTCTCGTAGCTTTCTGCCAGGCCTCTCTGCCTAAAATGTCGACAGTATGGATTTTCAGCTGTTTGCTCTGAATTGTTCTCATCCCTCCGCAGCACATAACTCTGAATGCCAGTTAATAGACCAGGTAGCAGGTTGCCATAGAGACCAGTCATTTGTATGTTACTTACAGCTAACAGCAAAACAGGCTCTGGACGAACACAAGCCACTATTCAATAAGAGCCATCTTCTTTTTTTTTTGTTTGTTTTTTAAATCAGCCATTCTGCTAAAGGGTGGTCACTTGCAGCAGGGTTGTGTACATTGCAGGCTTTCAGCTCCACCCGCTAACTCAGTCTTGTGGCCTTGTGTTATAAAGAACATGGGTTCAATGCTGCTCATGTCGCTGTTTGTTGGTTATTCTGGGGAAGATTCGACTAAACTGTCTATTTGTTTGGGTAACTTGCATCCAGTATTACAGCTGTTCATGATGGCGGTGCTTCAGAAAACCAGCTTTAACGTGTAGATGTAACCATATCCCTGCTCATTTCTAAACAGCTATAGGTGTACATAGCAACGCTGACATATCCAGTGCAATGTAAACAGTGTCTATTATTACAAAATATTTTTACATCGACATAACCTCTATACTCCTATACAATTTTTCTCTTTTACCTTTCAACTACATGTTCGACTAAAGGCCTTGCGAAAGGGAGACAGAGAGCCATAGAAATAAGATTTCAAATCAGGAAATAGATATACCCTTAACAAATATCAATGCTTTTGGAGATTGATCTATTGTAAAATAAAATGGAAAAAAAAGACAATATTTTCTGTGATTTTGAATACATCAGCTTGATCCTCTTTGATATGACTAATTTTACTCAATCATTTTTGTACATTGAGCGAGTCAAGAAAGTAAATATTTTTCTGTTTGTTGGTTTGTGTTTGATAAAGGTAGGCGTGTTGAATACATTAGGAAGTGTTGAACATGGTTGTCTTGTGAAGTAAATGTAAATTCTACAAGTTAATGGAAAAGTCTACATGAAAAGTCACTGTGTTTTTAAAAATTATAAGGAAATGGGGGAGGGGGGGAGCGGGAGGGAGAGATGGAAGACGAGAAGGACTGGAGGAGATTTTTTTTTTTTTTTTTTTTTGCGTTATAGAAAAGTGACCAAAGCAGAGGAGAAAAAAAAATTAACAAAAGAAGTATTCAAGCAGTTACATTTTGAGTAGCACTTACTATCCAACTTCTAGTACTTCTTGTTTTATTTTAAAGATGTCTTTTGTAAAGGTCTAGGCTTTGGATCCCATGTTTATTGCTGTGAGGATTTACTGGTCACTTTAAAAATAGAAAACAAAAAAAAGATGAATCTCCGTGTGAAAGCAAATTTACCAGAGCCTGACGGAATTGCACTACCCTCATATTGGTTGATATAGTCTATTTTGTATAAAATACATGCAAATATTATCTTTAAAGATTAAGGGCAGATCATGTTTCACTGGTATATATGGCTATGGCTTTCACTGAAGTCTGTTTTGTTCGTATTTCAGTTATGTAAATGTAATCCAATGTAAAAAAAAACAACAAAAAAAAAAAAAAAAAAAAAAAAACAACAAAAACAACAAAAAATACAAAATGTTTGTTTAAAAAAACAATAGTTTGTATTACTTCTGTATTACACCTCTTCTGTAGTCAGTGTCGATATTTTCACCTATTTGATTAAATGTTGAATTAAGTTATCTGTGTTGTTCTCTGACATTGGGTTTGGCATCGTGTCAGATGATGTTTTTGTCATCGCTGGTTGAAAGTGGAAAATTGGAAAAACTGATTTCTCTTTAGTTCAAACATCTTACACAATAAAGTTTCCTGTTTTTCAACACTCAGCTACGGTGGTTTTGTGTTTTCTGTCAGATCTAAGTGATTGAAAATGACTTAGAAATGTTAGTAACTGTCATAAAATGTAAAACAGAGTTGAATGAGAAAACCAATGCTACTATTTTGTCTCTGTGTTAAGAATGAATGAAGGTGAAAGGCAGTGAGGCTAGTTTAGCATTAAGACTGAAACGACTATCCCCAAAGCTCAAAATTAGCCTCTAAAGCTAAATACCAGAGGCCTGTTCAACATCAGCTAACCATGATTATCTTTTTGTTGTCTGGCTTCACTAAACCAAGCAACCGCAATCGCGCTAAGTGGCCCCACAAAGCTTTCGGTCCAGTCAGTAAGTCAACCCAGGGCTTCCGAATTTAGCTATGGCTGCGTTCACTAAAGGGGGCAATGTTGTCACAAGCACCTCAAGGTTGTACATTATAAATTTGCCCCCAGGGTCAGCCTGTCAACGCTGAGTTCTACCATAACACCCCGAGGTATCTGAGGGCAAACATTCACCGCAAATGCCCTGAAGTGTGGAGCCATTGTGCCAACATACGCCCACTCAAAGTGTGTTGAAGATGCACACGTTTGTCAGTGGTACCAACGCTATCATTGCTCTCCACTCAGCTCTGATTTGTCTCCCTGCTTCGTCTTCTTCTTTCCCAAGTGGAAAGACTGCAATTTTGGCGCGGAGGTGGAAAGTCAGCGCTCGTCTTTGATCTTGCAGAAAGGGTGAGCGGTCCAAAAATCGCACACAGGACTAGTTAGAAGGGGCTAGCAGACACATATAAATCATGTTTTTTGCGTTTAACAGGTGCACCCTCAGAACTTCTTTATCACACCTAGTATTTGTGTTCAGCCCAGCAACTGAAAGAAAAAAAAACAAAGCTGCAACTGTTGAACTCTTTTATTCTGCACAATCTTTCACCAAAACAATAATATTTAAGGCTGTAGATAGACTTAAATGATACAAAAATCTGGGCAACAAAGATGAAATTAAGGAATTAAGTTAGTATGCTAAAAATACAAAATATAAATTTTATACTTAAAAAAAATTATACCTTATCAAATGCTATATATTTATTTACAGTCAATAAAACACCTCAAAAAGAATACAGTTTAGGATTTTTGCCATTAAGAAAGTCTCATAAATAAGAAGTTTAGATATGAACAAAGTAGTCTTATTTCACATTCAGTTTTTTCTTCTTTCTTTTTTTTTTTTTAACTCTCCCATTTGATTTTTCTTTTGAAATGCTAAAATGCTCTTTAAATTTCCTGCTGCGAAATAAATTACAACTTTCAGAAAAGGTACTACAAATGTTCACCAAGTGGTTCAAAGGAAAAAGTTCGGTGTTGACTCAGGAAATGAGTTCATTCATTGGAGCCCCAAAGCAGACCAGCCTTGATGTATGTATAAGAACAATTCTGAAAAAAATGAATGCCTTTTCTCTTCAAATCTTCTCTGAAGAACCACATCTGCATTTCATTTACTTATGAATGAAAGCCTTGGCTGTAAACTCCAGCTCCAAATGTAAATGTCTCTTCAGATAATTGTATTATTAGCACCGCCTTTGTAACTCTATATAAAAACAGAACAAGATCCACCTGGTGGGTGGTGATGAATGTGGCGCAAAGGACTGTGCCATATTTTGATTTTTTTTTTTTTTTGCTCACTCAGTGCTGTTAAGATTAACGCATCTATACTAAAGCAACAGACTGAATCCACAATGTAGCTAAAAACAGGAAAAGACAAGGTTGTATGTGATTATAATTCCAAGGGTGGTTTGAAATAGTGCAAACATGACTCAGCACTCCATACAGACTGAGGACTCACAGCTGGGCTTGTTTTAACCATCAGGATTCAGTCCATCCTCCTACACTGCACTGTAAACCACTGATCTGCTTGTGGAGCTTGTTTGGAATTTTTCTCATTTTTTTCTGTGGGCTCTGCAGGGAAAAGCATTATAAATAAGGAGAAACCCAACGCTGACCTTTCGGCGAACTGTTTCTGAGGCAACCTCATCCTGTGCTGATCTGCCCTGGGGCTTCTGCTTAACTGGAGCTCTGAAACATTAGCCAGGTTCAGTCTTGTCCCAGGGAAATACCGGACTGCCGCTGCAAGTGCTCACAAACACATTTACAGCTGTATAGCCAAACCCAATCATTTCAATCAGCTTTAAAAGCTCCAGCTTTCCAATGGGATTAGCAATCAGCCCAACAATGAGGAGGTGAACCAGCAAGTCTGAAGCTGAAGGCCACTTGCTTTTTATTATGTTCCCTGTCATCATCTCCATCATCTCCGCTGGCAGATTTCTCTTTTTCTGCCTGAATAAAAAAAGATGAGATGTTGAAGCAGTGGCAGTGCAGTTCAAACTAAGAAAGCAGGAGCTAAAAAAGAATAAAAATCACAACCCTCACAAGCTCAAAAATATCAACTCATTTATACAAGTTATTTTCTCCAACCTCCGCCCACGGTCCTCTCGCTCACTTTCACACACACAAGCACTCACACACATATTCCAGGTTCATTTCCATATCATTTTCACCAGGACTTTGGAAGCCAACCACACTAATCCAATAAAAGCTGGTCTTGTCTTCCCCGCCCCCCCAGTGCAAATTCAGTGTCTCTCCCCAGTTCGTAATGCTTCATTATGGTGTCGTATCCATTTGACACGGTTCTGCTTGGTCCAGTTTCAGTTCCCAGTCTAGTCAAGACAAGAGTCACCTCATCAACAATGGCCCACTAAGGTATAATAGAAGATCTAATGGAGTCTGTCGAGCTTTGTGCAGTTTTGGGTCGGTGGTGTCCAGTTCAGTTTGGTCTAATCCAGTCCAGAATCATCCAGTTCAGGTTTCTTTGTGGGCCTCGGGCTATAAAAATTCCACATAGTTTTCTGGTATCAGTCCTGTTCGGCCATCCAGAGTCCCTTCCAACCAACCAGGCTCCCTGGAAGCGTGAACTGGAGAGAGACAGAATGAAACATTGAAACATATAAGTGGGAAGGGGGTTAGAAGAGAGATGGAAACATGCGATAAGTACAGTTAACACTTCCACATGTTCCTCGTTGAGTGTTTCATATCTAAATATTTTGAGCAAGCACCTCCGAAATGGCAGGTGTATAGTTGCTAATTAGTGCTTAATGCAGTTTGTTGTGATTTTTAACATCCTTTGACATTCCCAATTGATTTTTTCCCCATTTGGGAAGCTGTAAATAAAACATTGAGATATAATGGACTTTGTGGATAGGGCAAATTAGAGAACAACTGTCCAATGTTTTACCTACATTCAGCAGACAAGAAGCAACATCAGGATACAGTTTATTGAAGCCCAGTTTTGATATCCACTGACTTCTGAGGGTAACAACTATGTCTCGGCTCAGCTAGTTAACACTTTTCGTTTGCTGTTTGGTGCTAAGGAGGTAACATACGACAGCGTTGGTCAGAGACTGTCACCGCTGCCTTCTGCTGAAAGCAAAGTTACAGTTAGTGAGCCAAAGCAGAACATCTGGGCCTTAAAACCAAAGCAGTGGGTTATAAGATGCTATGAAGTCCAGCAGAGCTGAGGGGAACAGAAGAATCAGATTTGTAATTTGGGAACACAAATGACAAATTTATGCAAAGACATTTTTTTTTTTTTGACTGATGGTAAGCCAAAAGAATGCTATTCTTGTGTATTGTTTCAATATTAACTCAAATACATTATCCTGTTTATTATTATTTCTCTGTTGCTGTTGGACTTTGCTGAGATTTCTGCTGATTTAGATTCAAACGTGCACATGTTCCAGTAACTCCCTCATAGGCTGCATAAAGCCGCAGAGCTTGATGTGTACAGTATGAATTCCAATAGCAGTGCAATTTTGAGGAAACAATGTAATTGAATACATTTTGGGTCACTGTGGTCTGCAGTATATTGTAATGTTCTGGCTAAAGATCCATTAAACAAAAAGTCCTCTGGGAAGATTTGGGAACATCGCTGCACAAGTAAGCTGTGTGTTCACCACATCTGTCCTCCCCTGCAGACCACACCACCATATATTAACATCAAAGAGGGAAACTGATTGTGAACCCAACATAAGGCCGTGCACTGGGTTTCTGTCTGTGCTTCGTCTTCATTGTGCTGCCTGAATGAAACCAATTTGTGCACGACTCAAAACTGATCACATTCTCCGTCTACAATAAACACACATTTTCGATAGTCCGACACCTGACTGCTTTAAAAAAATGTCCTGATGAGGTTGTAGTATGACCTCCACAGGGGCAGCTGGAATGCTACGTCCTTGGCTAACCATGAGAAGACTGCGGTGCTGAGATGCCACTTTAAAGATTGCAAGTCTTTAGGGTCACATTATGACCCAAAGAGCTGGGATGACACTGCTCTGAACTACATAACTCTTGGTGGTCTATTTAGAGACAATGTGCCAACTGGCATGACCAACAAAAGTAAATCAGAACTAATACCGAGTGTGTCTGTGTTTGCACCGTGTTTCACGCTGCGATGGCTATCCAGGTCAACTGAAAATCTGTGAGATAAGCACACAAATACTGCCTTAACAGTTTTATCATCCTTAAATTTGTTCAAATCTGGTCTTCATTAGAAGAGCTGAGCCAAAGAAAAGTGTGGAGAGATGAATGTGATTTGGGAACTTGAGATTGGAGAAATTAGGCTCACAGGGCCTGTGACTCTCTGATGGGATGAAAAAGAAAGAAAGAAAGAAAGAAAGAAAGAAAGAAAGAAAGAAAGAAAGAAAGAAAGAAAGAAAGAAAGAAAGAATCTGTTCAACACTTCCCTTTACTATCCTTTGTGCTTGTTTTTGTGTAGGGGAACTTTCATTTGTATACATGTTTTTACCCAAACCAGAGCATGCAACCTCTCTGCTCTGAAAAATATGAACATCTTGGCGGTATGCAAAAGCAATGCATTTCACTTGGCTGCATCTGTAACAGCCTTTTCTTCTTGCCAGCTTCCAACATACTGTGTGTTCATCCAAGCCCAATTTAATAAAAGGTGGTAGATAAAAATACATTTGACAAATGGGAAACTATATTACACCCTATGGATTCAGTCTCCCAGCAATTAGCTGCAAGGTGTTAATTAAAAAAATGTTTTAATTAGTGCTCATTATTCTCTGCTCCAATATGATCAACTCAAATTACACGAGGAAAAAACTGAAGGACACATGACAAGGGAACATTATTTTTTAAATTTTTATTTTAAAGAAGTATTGTTTAGGGGAAAATAGTGTTAAAGTTCATTTAGATCTAATTTTGGGCAATTAATTACTTGGATAACTAAACATATCATGAAATGTGGTATTGAGGCTAAATGACGTCCAACAAATTCCCAAGGCTGACTTTTTGTTTTGACAGCACATTGTTTCTATACACCAACCCACGTTCTTTCCCTTTTTGCTTTCTGCTGGCAAGTCCAGAGCCTGACTCACCATTCTCAAAGATGGTTCCAGCGATGAAGGACAGCTCGGAGTCATGCTCTGCTTTGCAGGCGTACAGCGCTCGAGCCTTTCTGCCTGCAATACTGCAGACGGGGAGAGAAGTTAGAGTGAGAGCAGGTTTCGTGCTGATTTATGGGGAAAAAACAATGAGCTTGGAAATTGAAATAATGCTTAATTTCAACACCAATGTACACCTAAAGTAACACCTCAAGTTACGCATACCATAAAGACAGGTCATTACTTTATATTAACGGTTTTATAACAACCTAGCTGCTATATTCACACATGAAAATGGAGGTTTTCCTGCACAAGCCAAACTTACAAGATGCGATCTTATTAGATTGTTAAGGATTTATAAAAGTTCTAGTTTTGTTTTTTATTCATGGACACAATGGCAATATATTTTAGTTTTTAAATTACAGTGACCTGTACTTAGTCTGCCACAGAATCTGTCAACTGCTATGTAAAGGTTAACAGTTGAAGGAAATACAATTCAGATCAGAACAAGAGATGTTTGCAGCTTCTACAACAGCACCGGGTCACTTGAGGCTTGAAATGTGAAGCACTGAACTATCCTGACACTGTATGTCTGCCAGGGTTCAGTTAAGTAACTGCATCCAATTAAGGTGCATTTTTATTACAATTTAAACAGAGAAGCTTACATAAGAATGACTGCTGTCTGACCTGCGTAAAAAATAGTTGAGAGCGCATCCTTGATCTAAGACACTACAAAGATTCTCTGAGGGGCAATTAGGCTTTTAAAATTCCCCCCTTTCATGGGGAAGATCAGAGGTCGCGTCCTCGACATGACAGCTCCTCCAACCTTGTAGAGTGGAAGCATCCTGCAGCAGTGGAACCCTTTGGATTAAAAAGCTACTTCTTTGCCGTTCTTCAGGAAATCAAAGTAGAAGAGCTACTAAGCTAAAATAATACTCTACTAGCATATTGCTGACAGCATTTATGTAATTTATTGAGCAGCATTCGAATGCCTGAATCAAATTTTCCAACAGGACAACACCTCAACAAACTATTGTATCTCAGTTAGAAGAAAAAAAAGTGCTTTCATTTTGTTTTCTTTCCTCTCTTTAGTCTGTCATCGGCACACAGTCACACACATTTACAGCTCAGATTTTCCTGGGATACTTCAGTCTGCTATTTCTTCACTTGATTAGTGACAAGTTGGCTTTAAACAACAAGAACCAACCTGACAGGAGAGGAGTCACTGGAGGCAGAGGATGTCGGCTGCGGGCTGGAAGGGGCAGAGAACATCGGCCAGGAAGGGGAACGTGGTGAGGTGGGACTGGGGGATGTCGCACTGATGAGAACATTAAAACAGAATGACAAGTTGGCAGAGTTATAGAGACAGAAAAAAGAAATAAATCAATCAATCGCATATGTATACTGCAGAGCTGTGGGCATTAAGCTGTAAAAGACACGTTTTTCTCACCTGGTTGGGATGCTGCCACGACTCTTTGGGTTCAGCCTGGAAAATGAAAAAGAAAAGCCAAGATGAAGTCATTGTTTCCAACCAATGAGACATATGTTAAGTATTAAAAGGTTTTTTTTGACTTACGAAAGCAAAGATAGTTATTTTAACTAGCCATACATTAATTTGTACGTTGCACTTATGAAGGGTTTACTACTTACAGACACTCTGACTGAAGAGAGACGATAATGTGCTGCACATTGACTAAAGCCACGATGTTAAATGAATGCCAGTCACCAAGATGAATACAATACACTGGTGAAGTCAAAAACAAATAAAATGACTTCACCATTTTTTTTAGTACTTACTAAGTGGTCACATGTCAAAATAATAGAACACAATAGACTACATTAGAGCTGTAATAACACGCAGTTGTGGTGTGATTGCCTCCAAGTTCTAGAAACAGTGTGCATCTAGAGTAATAAAATCTCATTTCCAAATGGTCGATGGATGTGGCGCCATAAAATATAATTCATCCCTTTATCTCAGCAAGCTGTATGCCTTCGTCGATGCATTTGTCATTCAGTTCATCTAATCTGGTGCTGCAAGATGCTGGTGAACGCACACCGCCAGCCACCAAGCGCACACAAACACACAAGGCACGGCCGGGTTTTATAACATGCCTTGAGTTCATTTTCCTTCACAAGTCTGCTTTAGTGATTAACATATACATAGATTATTACACAACTGTGTCAGAAAATTTGGACAAAACCAGAGCCAGCAGAGCCATGAGGAAACTGAACACCCACCACTTTGCTTTTACACTATTGCACTGAAAAGAGAGAGAAAAAAAAAACTCAGCCAGGCTGTTGTGCATCATTCCTGGCGACATGTGCTTCAGGATCAAAGATATTTTTTCTTTGAATTTCAATGCTCACATGCCTTAAAAGGCTGGACTGTACAATCGAGTTGTCGTTTAATGTTCATCATTAGTCACATTTAGTCAATATACAGAGAGCCATCTATAGATGCAGGCAATTATAATAATATGATAATAACCTCTCATGGGAGGTAATTAAACACAGACTATTCTCAGAGGAATCTTGTGTGCTAACCTTCCTTTTCATATACTCAAAGTGAAACACAATTTGTCTCCATTATCTAAAGGCTTCACAACTGCTTCTTGGGCCTTTTTCTTCTGATTTGTCTACCACAAGGATTTCAGATGGGAAATCAACAGAGATCCTACAATGAACTTTAAAATACCTTTCATTTCCCCTCATAATCACTGACATTATGTCGCAAGAATGGAGTTACACGGTGCTACTCAAGTCAGGACTGCCGAGGATTGCTGTATTCAGCTTAGAATTTGTGCATGTGAAGATGTCGAGCAAAAACTCTCATCAAGAGCACAGTGCAAGAAGTACATAAGTTTTGAGTGCTGCTTCTATTTACGCATTAAGTTTGCTAGAAGTTCTGTTTCAACCCATTTAAATTTTTGTCTTAAAGTTTGCTGGTCAGTTTCCAAACACACTAAACATATCGGACTGAATTGGGAGTGTTGAGAACATCTATTTTTTTGTTTCATATTTGAGATGTGGACATGGTTCCACTATAAACAAGACACTGAGATATCATCATATCATACAGTTGATATAAAGGTGCTAGGTGCAGTGCTCAGCTGCATACAGATATGGAGCAGCATTCACAATCATTTGGAGTTGCGTTTCTGGTCATCTCATGAGTATAGGCCCAGTATTCACTCGCATTTTATCTCTTTTTTGGTCTACACCAACTCCTAAGAAATAAATCTTGCTCCCTGGTGGCTATTAGGTTACTTCAAAGATTGTTCTTGCAATATTTTTTTAACATAGTCTCTTTCAACTTCAGCGCAGTTGGTCCGTCGATGTTAAAGTGTCGCTATCTCTTTGTAGAAGAAGGTTACAACTTGATACCAAATGCTCCTTAACAGCATGCATGCATGACTTTATCATCACTCTGAAAATAGCAACTACGCAAGAAGTATTTCATTTTGGGAAACAAAAGATGATGATGATGGTGCCAGTTTGGGTGAGTAAAGTGCATGGGGGCAACAGTCTAAAGCCACATTTGGCTGCTTCTGCCACCTGTGGTGTGTGGAGGGGTACATTACCATGGAGCAAAAACACAACATCTCAAAGCTTTCCTCTACGTTTTTTTTTTGTTTTTTTTTTTTTGGATGATGATATAAGGCTTTATATTATACAGTTATGCCCCAAAATGGGAGTTACGCCCTTCGTTTCTGGGTGAGGCTGAGAATTTTTCTTTCTTGTAAATGCTCCACAATGTCCAGCAAAAAGTTACCAAGTATAGCGGCTGTTTTGTACTGTAAAGGCAGCACAGAGTGGGTTTGCATAAACTTTTTTTTTTTTTTTTCCATCTGCCTGTTGCAGGTCAAAACAGCCAGAATGAGTAAGCTGCAGGCAATAAAATCAAAGCTCTTGAAGCTTTTCAAGATGTTAAAAAGCTCATCTGAGGTCAGGGAAACTGTCGACTTAGGTGAAAATTTGACGCAGTTTGTCACAGTGAGCAACATCTTTCACATGACACAGTTGTTTCATTTATGATTAATATATAAAATCTTGATTAGATCAGCTTTTCAATAGAGGCACTGTGCAACCACATGACTAGCAACAGCAGTATGCAACACTTTTTTTCTTCTGGTCTCCTCCATTCATTTTTTTTTACAGCATCACATCAATGAGTCAGAACATTAATATGTGTCTTCTTATCCAACTCTCTGCATACATACATACATATGGTTGCCACAGCAACGTTGCTGAGTTTTAAGGTCATATTTGTGATATTATGGTTTCTCTCTCTCTGAGAGCAAATGCATGACTCACCTAAATAACAGCTGTTCATACTTTAACAAACATGGACAGAAAGAAGAAAAATTATGAACGTACTTTTCTTCTTTTTTTTTTTGGGGATCATTCTGTCCAGCTGCTGTTTGCCGGCTGATAATATTCATTTTTACTTTGTAACAGAATCTCATTTTACCAGGTGACAAATGTAGACAGAGGGGTATAATTCATTCTTGATCTTGACTTCATGGTAAACAGACAGAGCTGTGACTGGGATGTGAATGAACTGGTGACGGAAAAAATAAAGTCCTTTTATTCTTGTGAATAGTGCATTAAATCAGCCTGCTTTTTATTTGCTGGTATAACTGATTTGCATCCTGCTGTGCAGATAACTACCAGGACCAGCGTTACTCTCCATAAGACAGAATTAACAAGCTCAATCAGGCACACTCGTGAATTTTATCGCTGCGTCTCTCTCATTGTGGTATTTGTTTATTTGTCACCTGTTTTGATTATCACTGAGAGACCGATTCACCTTCTCTCTTCATTTCTCACTCACAGTCCAATCAACGTGCTCGCTCTCATCTCCTTCGTCTTTTCCAGTTTCTTTTTGACCTTTCCAGCCCTCTTTTACCTATTCTTCTTTTCCTCCCTCCATCTGAGATGTTGGAGAACGGTTTCCGGGTGACAATCAAGCTATTTTGATCCCCGATATAAATCAGTCGTGGTCTCTTTGCTCTCACATTTGCAAGCATAGTGCACAAAAATAAAATAAATAAATAAAAAACACTACAGGGTACAAAGTAAATCAACTGGTTTCAAGTAAATGTAGTCTCCCCTTCCCACTCACAGCACATCTGACAGCTGATTTAATTAAACTGATGTCTCTCCCCTTCCTTCTGATAGGTCATCAATTCACTGAGTTACGACACACCCACACATACAATGCACGCTTCCATGTCATTACATTTGAGTGCAAAGGCATAAAAGCTGCCTACAATCAAACATCTTTAGACAATGCATGTTGGTCAACATTTTCACAGCTTTAAATCTATCTGACTACCAATACTTTTCAAAGTGAAGCAATATTTTTCTCTGTAACCAATATGATGTGAATATCTGTATGCATTTTTTTTTTCCTGCTGATACAATAAAAAGGTTAAATTCTTTAATCCTTCTGGGGTGTAACACCATCATGCAGTGCTCGCCTTGACTTTTTCCAGTGTCATAAATACGGTTTACAACCTAGTTAAGATCCGTTAAGTAGGAATGTATCATCTGCTGCCTAAAAGGCTCGATGCAAAATAAATCAGCATGACCCGTGTGACCTGCAAATACCAAGTTTGGACTCCAGAAAAAACACAAGGGTGCAAAAAGTGCTCAGAAATATTTCAATAATGAGAATCGTAAATTTTAGGTGCTACTGTTGTCACAGAGGTGTGTGACTGAGCCTGACATCATGTGTATGCTTTTATAACAAGAGCAAGATGCTGTGGATTAAAGTAATATAGAGGGAAGGTAAGCGTTTAGAGAAGTCTATCTATACAAATGACGCATGAATATATCTGTTGCCTCAAGGCCATTATGACGGACTGATACTATCGCATCTTTTTCCAGTAGAGCTGCACACTTACTCCTGTAATTTGCCTAAATAATTTACCTCAGTGACAAGTGAGCACGATCTTTGCTTGCCCTTAACTTCAGACCTTTCCTCTCCTTCCCACCAAATTCTCAAACTTCAATTTCGAGCAGCCAAAGGACACAGAGAAACAGAAATGTCGGAGAGATAAAATCATACAAAACTTTCTCTGATCTTAATGCCACTGGCAAAACAACAACAATACAAAAAAAAAGATCCAGTGTTTCCAGGATTGCAGCTTTAAGATGCATTAGAAGCCTGAAGTTGAATCCCCTATGAGTGACTGGCAGCGCTCAGTGTAATATCTGCAAGATCTGAGAGCGTGAGAAAGCTGCACTGTGTCTGCATTGTGCTGAAGGCAAAAAGGGAAAGAAAAAAAAATGGGAGAAAATATCAAGCATCTCCATCAATCAAAAGCAAGCAGATGCAGACGCGTGTAACCTGGTGACTGACACTGTATGCATGTGTGTAAAAGGGCATTTTGCTGTGAGGCGGAAAAAAATCTTAATGGTTCACAAAGAAGATCTTTTTCAGCTGATAACTCCCTATCCAAAAACTTCTCCAAATGCAAAAAAGCCAGGAGAAACAAATAAAAATCCACTTACTTTCCCCAAGGGATTGAAGTATGACAGAGAGACAGATTTTGCCATTCACGTTTTCACCTTAGTGCAGCAGGTCCAATGTTAAGTCAATGAGGTCAGCAGTCATATTCATCACTAGTGCTACTGTTTAATGTATTACAGACTCAAGAGGTCACACGTCGGCCAGTGTTGTTTAGTTCTTTTTACTTATTTTGCACTACTAGGAAGAGTAACTGGGAGGTGATTTGTACGTGAGAACTTAAAAGATATTTTCCTGAAAGAAGTGTGAAGAGACATGCACACATTTTCCACCTGAAAACAAACAAACAAAAAAAAAAGAAAAACCCAGACTAGTAGTCGAGGTGCCAATACTTAAAATAAAATCCGCCTCGGGGGAGTGCAGTGTTTTTGAAGGCCTAGTTGTTAACCTCTGAACTTTGTACCTCTCTCTTGTCTGTGATGAGTGCGCATGCTGGCTTTTCTTGGAAATTTGTGATTTGTGGCTCTGGGAGATTGAGAAAGCAAAGTCCCAGTCAGTTACAAAACACAGTCCGTCTTTGCTGGTTGGCTAAAAATGTTTTATGTTGTACATTGGCTGGACTAAATCAGATCTTTGGCAAGAGTATGTTTTAAAGTCTTGATCCTAAACGTTGCATGTAAAGCAAGTTTTGTTGCAAGACTTCTACCAACTTAGTATTTATGTTTAGCTTCTTTTTTTTTTTTTTTTTTAACAGTACATTGGAACATTCAGTTCCTAGTACAAGTGAAGCTTCCAAAACACTGGATGTTACACTGTTTACAATGCAGCTAAACAGTTTCTCTTTGTTAAATACTGGTACTTGTGTTTACTATAGACAGACTAATGTGTTAGTATAATATATGCCAGTAGATGTAGATGTGGACTTAAAGAGGGCAAGCAACTCTTTATTGTGCATCTATTTTTTTTTAAACCATCAAAATCACAATCACTAGGAAATATTACTCCAACTAATCATCAATGCTCCAAATCCATCACTTTACAAAATAAGAATTGCTGCTCAAGCTAATGAGTGTTTCCTTTGTGTAATTGTATTGTAAGTACTGCTTCAGTTCTCCTCAACTTTAGATCAGCCTTAATAGGTTTATAATGATCTAAATGGAAAAACAAATAAACAAAAGATGTGTGATCTTGAGCTGTTCATCTGCGCTGCACTCACAGTTGTTGTTTATGATCTTCTTACTTTTTCATAGCTTCTCCTCTTCTTTTTTAAACTTTGTGTACTTTGGAGCCCTTTTCCCTGCTAAACATCAAACTTGTGGTTTTTGTCTGACAAACTCGTTTCTGTATTTGTCTGATCTGTGACCAGCAGGTCCAGCTCACCCCCCTGACCTGTAAGAAAGCTGAAATCAGATACAGTTCAAACATCAGAAGCCTTAAACAGCTTTTCTTTTGTCCCTTTTCAACCCATCTTCTTCGTTTTGTATTGATTTACGAATCTGTTAGAGGGAGTTAGAGGATGTATAACAGTTCAAAGAGCCACATAAGGTATCATGCCAAATGCAAAACGATCCCTCCATCAAAGACAGCGATTGCATCCAAAAAAAAAAATATGTGAAGAAATCATTTTGCAACGATTTTCTGTTTTGGTGTCATATCAGAGACAAAATGCGTTTTCTCAAGTTGCCTGGAGGACAATTGCCGTCATTGTCAAGAGCATTTTACTGAACATCCTGGCACCAAAATCTGACTTTTAGTTTAATGCTGAGATGCACCTTTTCAATAAATGGATTTAAGTTAAAGTTTTAACATCTGTATGTTAGTTTTCCTTTGTAGACTTTGATGATTTCTAATATTTATTGTGCTATTACCTATCAAACAGATCAAAAGAGCCTGAACTATTTATTTAAATGAATGTGCTTATTGCATCAATTGAACTCATATTTCTCATTTAATTTTAGAGCCAGTTTGTCTGAGATATACAGAACTGTGCACAACTATGTTTTAGGCATTAAAGGTACACTGAGGACGGTTTGAAAAATAATGCCCTTTTTTTTTTTTAACTAATCGATTAACTTCAAAGTGCAAACAATAGGGGAGAAAAAAACAAATGGTGTCACCTTTCCTATTCTGCTCAGTATACTTGAGCCTAGTTTAGAGTGTTGGACAAGGAAGTTGTTCTAAACATCATCAAGAGGTTGCACAGTTCTGTGGATTTAGGCTCAGAGTTTTGTGTCTCCTAATGTAATCACAGATGGACTTGATGATGTTGTAATCAGGGCTTTGAGGGGATGATATCATTTGTTGCAGGACTCCTTGTTCTTCCTGTTTCTGATGATAGTTCTTTAGGACTGTGGCTGTGTGTTTTGGGGTTGCTGTTCTGTTGCAGAGCCCAAAAAAATCTCTCTTCACCTCTTATAGTCGTCTAGTCATGGTGCCAAGAAAAAAACTGTTTCAAATTTTGTAGAGAACCACACAGAACTGAAATAAGCTGACGGCAGATTTTTGCTGACGACAAACGCAGACTCCCTACAATGTGGGACGGATGCTTTAAAAGAGCACTCTGGTAAGAGCTTGAGAATCTCGCTTCATCTATCTTGGCCTTCACAGCTCCTTTGAGATTCACACTTCACTGACTACTCTAGCCAGATAGCTTTGGAAATACACGTTCTCTTTCCCCCTAGGATGTAGTGTTTTCATTGTGGTCGGCTGTCAAATAGCTGGAAATCACTCAACAGCTATCTTTAAATCTAAAATAAAATCCTCTGATGTGTGTCTGTTCACACTGAGCCTGCAGAGTTGTGACCACACGCTGGTCTTTCGTCATGCATGAAAACAAAATACAGCCATGATCCAAGTGCGAAGAGCGCAGCGTTTTACATCTTAGAAACTGCAAGATGCAATTAAATTTGCGGTGGCGGAGTTAATGAAGGGAGTTCTGTTTCCCACTTTGCACAGTACAAATATAAAGGGGCCACATGTAGCATCGCCATAAGAGGGGAGAAGACGGAAAATAAAGATAGAAGCCCTCCAACATATAATTTCATACACCATTACGTGCCCTATCGTGGTCACATGGATTGTTCAACACAGTCATTAAATGCCTCTTTGATGCGACCCATAACGCAAAGACAATCTGAAAGCATTTCTTTCTGTCTCCAGAGCTTTTGAACATCTCTTTCAAGCGCTCTTTAAATGCAATATTTTAATGCTCTCTGCTTATATCATTATATAGATTTCATTAAATCCTGATGTGAACCCTGGCCCAAAATAATTAAGAATTAAATACTATTATTGACTAAATGCTAATTTACTATCTGAATATTTTCAATTACACTTGACATTTAAAGGGTGTCCTTTTTTCACAATCAAGTGCAGACATTGCACAAGTCATACGACTCCTTTCATCAACTTTTCAACTTGTGGCATTTTTTGGTACAATTAGAGGATGAAGCTGCTCGTCGATGGCGGTTTGAACATCGTCTCACTTTTCAGATTTATGACATACAGCAGCTAAATGCAGCCTTTTTTTCATTCAGGATTTGTTCAAATTATTGGAGTAGTACAGACAGGACTGTGCACCATTCCTCCCCTCTGTGGGATTGTATTATACATATACTGTACATTTAGTGGTGGAATAACCAACTTTGTCTACACTGTGCAGTAATGGAAGACGAAAAGTTTACATTTCTTTCCGGTTTCTGGGTTATTTGTATCCAAATCCTGCAAAACTTTTGCTCAGCTTTTTTCATTCCACTGCAATTCGACAAATGATAAACCAAAGATAAGCTTCCCAGACAGGACAACAACAGATAGAGGAAGTCAAATTAAAACAACTTTAGGACCTTTGTGAATATTATTTAACACTATTCCACCATGCATCTGCAACACTGGCTGCATTGAGGTTTAAGTTCTGGCACTGAAGTACATTTAGAGTGAAGGTACAACGATGTGTCATTGCTGTAAAGGCATGTTGAAAAAATGTGTAGCTTGAGTCAATTTCTACAAGTGCGGTAGATGTTCAAACATGTAGCTTTGATTTATGAGTGAGATTATTCATCCAATGTCGTCATCAGTGACCGAACACAGCTTTCAGACGAGAATCTCACTTGTAAACAGATGAGCGAAGACATGGTTCAAAAGATAGACGTTAACATCAGTGACAAACAATTCACACCAAGAGGGGAGATAATAAATAAAGGCTGGCAGTAACAACTATCAAGGATTGACAGATGAAAAAAAATTTAAAAAATGCAGACAGTAAGTGAGAATAAGTGGAGGTAGCAGTGGGAAGACAGACGGAGAAAAATAATCAGCAGTGACGTGGAATCACATGGCTGACGTGCCGCGCTTGAAATGTTCTGTCACTTTTGTGTCAGTAAATGATGATCGGTGCCGTAGAGTGTATCTCTTGTCTCAGTCTAACAAGCTGTATGTCAACACCAAAGCGGCTCGTAGGCAACATCATAAAAGCTGATGATCCCACGGAGATGAACAGAAGATAAAGACGCTGTTTGTGCAAGCGGTACATTAGCGTGTCAGCCCAAGTGCTCAGCCTTGTGTCACTGTGAATTCCATATGCAGGTGTGTGTGTGTGTTTACGCCTATTAATAACCTCAGGATGGGCGTGTTCAGTGTTTATATGGAGATATATGGTACTTCTCACTGGGAGACAGGCTTGCTCAGGCTTGTAAAAATATTTTTGTCTCAGTTGGTCATTGGTTACAGTTGTGTAAAGTGGTGGTCAGGCAGCCTGAAAAGTGGGCACGCTGCGTAGTGTAAATCCAAGATACACAGCGCTGAGCAGCAGTCTTTTTTTTTGTTTTATTTAAACTGTACTTGACTAAATTATGTAACTGCTACATTTCCCTCTATATGCATGTGAATGTGATTTTGTCTACATTCTTTAATTCTTTTCCATGCTTTTGGGATTTCATTTCTGGCCTTTTACTTCTCTAAGCTGCTAAAAAAGCATGTGCCATGTGTGCATGTGCTCATTAACACTTGTGTCTGTGTGTGCCAAAACAATGTGTTTATACATTCTTGAGCTGTATGTGCACACTGGAGGTTAATGTTTGCACACGTGTTCATAGACACCTGTACACAGACACCTACTGTTCAACTGTCATTAATTCTTATCTTAACTCTCTCATTGCTTTCTGTGTTCTCTTCTTTACCTTATTGTTGCATCTGCACCTGACTTCATATTATGTGTGCAAATCATCCTGATCTCCGCAATATAAGTTGTGGTCATCATATTTTGTGTTATTGTAAAAAAATTCCTTGACAAATATCCAGATTTTTATTTTATTTTTTTTACAAAGATGCTTTTTAGATTTTAGGTCCACAGACACCCAGAAGTTTTTGTGTTGCTAGCCACAAAAAGACGATAAAAATAAACAAAAAAACGTGAAATAAGATGCTGATTACATGTAAGTGTAATTAATTAGACAAACGGCTTAAAAGTGTTGAATCTGCACAGATAACAGTACTTTTAGAATCTGACATTTACTTAGGATTTTATATTTAAAGACTTATTTTTGTCCATTTTTGACCCAATTTTTACGATAAAAATTAAAACATATTTACTGTTATTATGTCTTTTAATTTGCGATAAATAATGACGCCCATCTTTGAGAAACTACATGGGGTAACGTGGGATAATCCCACCGTGCTACTCACAGTGAGCTGGGCCGGATCTGCCGGCCGTCCTGCTCTCCATCGTTGCTGGTCAGACTATGTCTCGGAGTTCGACTTTGGCTGCTGCTGCCACTGCTGCTGCTGCTGCTGCTGTTGCAGTTGGCAGAGGAGGACACTGGCTGTTGCAAATCCGCTGTGGTGTTGACAACACTGTTCCTCTTCTCACCTACAAGGTTGAAAAAAGATTCACATGTATTTATATAAAACTCCTCATATATAACTTTTTGGTGTTTACAGCCACAAAAAAGTCATTTTCCTGTTGAAACTGTAGATCTACTGACCACTGTGAACTAACAGAAGGCAGAAGTGTGTATCAAACTGACCACTGACTAACAACTGTCTGCTATTTATGCCTTAAAAAACACTGCGACTCTAGAGACTGCATTTGATATGCATGAGACCTCATTAAGAATAAAATAGAATAAAGGAAAACCATTATCCATAAAATGTAATACTGTTATTAAGAAAACTATGTCTTTCAGCTCACCTTTCTGGGAATGTGTTGGTGTGTGGAAGAGAGTGAGAGGCCTCTCGCTGCAGGATGGGGCTTTGCTCTCAGCACTTCTCCTCCTGGACAGGTTGAGCTGCATGTTGGCTGAACCGCCTGCAGAATTTGGCACGTCCCTGAATATCTGCAGAAACAAGACACTCAGGTTTGAGCGCAACCAAAGATAAAACACAGCATGTAAAATCTCAAAATGCAAATGGTGTCAACAGTTACAGACAAGCCAACATGTATGTAGCATGTTCTTGCTGATGTAGATTAACTTATGTTAAATGTATCACTTATGAGTTAAATGTTGTGGCAGACTGATCTGAGTCAGCAAAAGGATATTAAAAAAAAAAAAAAAAAGCAAAAGTCAGACCACCCATGGTCCTATGACTCATTTTTAAGATTAGGTAAGAAGACAGATGGTCTAATATGTGAGCAGATACAGTTTACACATATTATTAATTGCAGGATTTATGCAACTGAACTGCAACCATTGCAGTTACCAAGCAAAAAAAAAAACAAAGCTGCTAGCAGTGGCGTGTAAAGCGCCTTTTAAATGAGAGTGATTACATACGCAGAAGCTTAACAACAGAAGACATTGTGGGTTTTGGTCTGCAATTTGTGGTTCTGATCATGACATTACTGAAATTTATGTTTACTTCTATAACTACAGTTAAGCAAAGATGCACACAACTGTGATAGAAACATACACACACTGTATGTTTTTCACTGTTTCCCCCACAACCGATGCTGCTCTGCCGGGACGAGTCTGTTATGTCAGAATTTTTATTCTGCTTTTTGAACAGCTCCACACCCATAGCGAAACTCGAAAAGAAAAAGGAGCTGGGGAATGTCTTTTCACGCACCGAATTAGCTGTTTTGGCTGCACAAAAGAACAATAAACTGCCATTAGGAGGATCACATAAAATATACAAATGCTTCACTACATATGTCACTAAGTTCAAATTAAATCATTTCAGTGTGGTTTAGAGCCTGCTAAGCTGTCATAAGGTTCCTGTCACAGCACTTACACTCCTGTTGTTTTGTTTTTACACACAGTTTTGCATTGCAGACAGCTGCTGTATGGGAGGTCTAAAGAGTGAAGTGTGTTTCCTGCGCGTGCATGTTGTGTATCATCCTTTCAACACACACCTCTACAGTGCAGGTGTAGCGTATGTGTCATTTGTCTGCGTTCAAGTGTGTGTTTCATTCACTGACTGAACTCGCTGTGTGCAACAACGTGAGGGTCTCAAACAGCCACGGTGTTGCCATGGTAATGACTGTAAGCAGCTTGGCCTGCCAATAAGCTGCTTGTATCTAAAGTGGCTTTGAAGTGTTTATAAAGTATATACAGTTGTGTGTGCATGCATGTGTGTATGTGTGTGTCTAACAGGTGCTCGTTCAGATATAAATTGTTTGGTGCATTAATTGCTGTTTCAATGCAAAAATTACACAGCAGTTAATCCCCATTGAAAAAGGAAAGTAATTCATTTAATCTTTAACCACGTCAACAAGCTCTCTGCTATTCATTTTGCGCATATGCAGCCTTCTTACTCGCTCATGATGCTCTATGAGGATCTCCACTACAATGTTCTGAAACTTGATGTCCATGATGGCAGCCACCGTCTCCTCCTGCGGGCGGAGCAGAGTTGGCCCGAAGACCACACCCAGATTGGCAATGGTCATTAGGTTTTGCTGGTGGTGACTGGCCACGCTGTTGAGAGGAGCAGACAGAGAGAAAGATGTATGCTTATTACAAATTAGAAACATGCAATATGACAAGATTTAAAGTTGCAGTACTCAAAATTTTTATATTAGCTTATAGTGACTTATAGTCACATCCAAAGAGAAATGTCCAAGTCTGCAGAAATTCTTTTAAAAAGTCAAAAAAAGATACAGAAGTGTAATAAAATAGTCTCTTTTTTTAAATTTCCATTTAGTCTGGTGACGTCTACAGTTCAGATTCTGGGGCTATGCAGTTCCTTTTGAATGTCAGACCTATGGTATATCTCTGAGAGCTAAAAATCCTCTCTGAACATTCAAATGTAGCTCAGCTTCACGACAACTGTTGGATTCCACCTCTAAAACCAGCATTACCTGAAAAATATATTTTTTAGTGTCTTTCAGCTCATTGTTTTAGGTTTTCTGCAGCTTTACTGTTGCGAATTACTACTTTCATCAACCTTTTATCTACAGCTCCTAGGAATTCTTTTCAATAAAAAAGAAGCACTAATCATCCCACCATATACTACCCATACAGGACCACAGCAGTCATGCAAAGTTAGCAACAGGGTAGTGAACATAGCCCGCAATATCACAACTACACAGAAAAGATACAACTATAGAAGTTGGTAGAGACAAAACAGAGCCAACACAGCGGTGAATTAAAGTTAAACAACAGACAAAATGAATGATGCAGTTGCATATAACTGAGTTGACAATCAGTGTGGAAAAGAAAAATTGGAGACAGAGGGCAATTTTTGGCAAAAATCTAACTTTTTAATCATTTTTCTTTATATTTACATAATTCTATTCGTTCCTTTGCTTCAAAGAGTAAAGAGCAAAGTGACGAAGGAGGCACCAGTTGTCTGTGAACATCAGGTCAAAACAGGTCCGCACACTGAATGGGAAGACCTGCAGTCAGTGGACAGCCAGATAAAAATCAGGAGGATGCCAGAGAAAGGAGATGAGGTATTTTTCTCTGTTTATGTAGTGTGTGTGTGCTTACAACAATCCGCCAGTGGAGCTTCACTGATTTTAAAGTGTGAGCGAGTCAGGCAACAAAATCATATCAAGTGGGATACATCAACAAATTTTCAATTTTACAAAAGAAGAAAAGGACACACGATAAGAACATCTAGCTGAAGGCAACAATAAATTACTTTGACTTTCACTCTCTTCACGTCGTATCCATTATGATCCTCACTGCTTAAACTATTATTTATTGTTGTTTCGTCTTATTTTGACACAGTTTATATTCCACCACAGCTGTTTTTTCATCTGTATTCACTGAAAAACTTGTATCCCGTTCTATGAATGCATTGCCAATGATGCAGTAAATCTTTAGATCTTATCTGAACTGAAACAGACGGAGAGCTGATGTGTGCTGTGATCCAGCCATTCTACCTATAAGCTTGTGATGACGGCCGTCGGCAGGTGTAATCCACTAAGCCCAGGTAAATACGGACATGCCCTCGAAGCGCCTGCATGCGCGCTCGCCTACACGTGGTATAAATATGGCTGATGTCCCATTTGTCGCAGATTGTATCATGCTGCCGTTGTTGAAGTGAAAGCCTGTTAAAGCCAGAGGGCTTAGATTCAGGTTTAGACTGAAAACACAATGCCGGCCGGCTGCTTTAGAAGAATAATTATACATAAGCCAACAGTGTCATGCTCTGTTTTCTTGTGGTTATGTAACCTGTAGACAGACAATGCGGTTTATTCATAAAGTTTCTCCTGCATACATTAAACAGTGTTGCTGCTTGTGTACAGTATAGAAACATTCCATATGTGCAGGCAAAATTGTGATTCGCCCAGGGTCGAGAGAAAATAAAATAAGAGAATTGTCACGGGATGGCCTTCACAGAGGAAAAACGAGGTCTTTGCAGAGGTCTAACAATAGCTGAATTTATTATTGTGGGGTGCTTATCAGTATATGTCGTGCAGAAAAGTCCTTGGACAAAATGTTGCTTTCCAATCAGCTGAAAAAGTGACAAGAATCCAATTATTTCTCAATAAGTTTGTACGTTACTTCAGTGTTAAAACTGGGATGAACACATTTACTGTAGATACATTCATGTCTTAATTTCACTTGCAAAATAAAGTAGACAGAAAAAATAATGACTATTCTACCAAATTTAGCCCAGTTTTAAAATAGAGACATGGTTTGACCCGGTAATCACTGCGGCCACAGCAGTTCCTGCACCACCTGGCATTAACAGACAGACCTGCATCTGTCCTTTCAAAGGATAAGTCAGAAAACAGATTTAGCTCGGTGGCTGCTGAATGGGTTTCTATTTTAGTACACTCTGCATTAATGCATGTGGTCAAGAGATTACAATGAGCACTAATCCTTCTCGAGGACAGTTGACAACAGCAATCAAGCAAAGGAGTGTACGGCAAAATAAAAAAATAAAAAACGATTGCAGTTAAACGTCTCTGCCCCATGTGTCTCCACCTACTTGGCCAGGTGTTTCATGAGCAGCTCCAGCATCTGTCTGTTCTTCTCTGGCAGCCGGTGCACCAGAGCATGGATCTCGGTCACTCTGGCCTCAGGGTTGTCCATCTCTGGAAAAAGAGAGACATAAAGGGAGATTGTTGGAGAAACAGACTTTAGGTTGTCACACATGATTATTTATTTATTGATGCATACTGTATATGGGCACTACGGCCAAAAAAATATATATCAAAAATACTCAAACTTAACTCAGCTTAAGTGTTTACTAATATAATGCAAGGATGCATCCAAGCTGCTTTTTGTTGTTTAATAGATGCTTCTATTTCTCTAAGAGGTCAATGAGTACACATTTGGAAGCTCTCGGTACAGAGATTCAAGTAAACGTAAGAATCGAAAATAAATAGGTACAAAGACCTCAAGTAAACAGCCTTGGTCAGCTTTTTCACAAAATGAATCACTCAGATTTAGTTGAGCTGTTAAATTCAGGTCCAGGTACATCAACTTGCAACACGTTACAAATGCATACTAAACCACAACCAAAAACTGTCCCCACAAATGCACAATAAATCCTGTTTGAGTCATTTTAGTTAAAAACTACATCATCTTTTCTTTTCTTTTTTTTTTTTTTTTTCGGGAAATAACTTTTATAAAGTACCTATTTATGGGAAACAATCAGACTTTAAGGAGTTGTGGCTGAGTGTCACAAACAGGGTAAAGAAGTCGGCACATCTTCTGTTTTGGATTTGTTGACCATAACAAAAATACTGATTAACGCTCGTCTTATGCGTGAGCTTCTGTAATTACCATTACAAAGAAAAATCTGACACTTGAACTCAAAGAGCATTTCTCCACAAGACAAAGAGACACAGAAAGATGCACAGAGCAGACAAGACGGGCAGGTAGGTTTTGTCACAGGGTGTTTAACGCTGCTGCAGAGTGGGAAAGCTCTGCGTCCCGGTAGACAGGCGGGGCAGACAGACCTGTTGTTGATGAATGACTATAATAAGTTACGGCTCCAGAGCCAGTCAATAGAGAGATGACAGCAGACTCACACTAGATCAACCCTCAGGCTGTGGCTGTCAGCGCCACACAGTACACCCACAACTGGCAGAGCATCTCACACACAGGCATTTTATAACAGGGCAGATGAGCTCCACAACACATACCGAAACTCTAATACACACAGTAAATACATGCACGCATGGAGACAACAATAACTACAAACACAGAAAACAAAAACATGCAACCACTCACTTAAACATTCACACATATATATGTGTCCACTACACCCACATACGTCTTTGTAAAGATGCATGCACATGAAAACGGTAACGCTCATCATTTACAACAATGCATCCTTCACTGTGCTACTTCACAAACACATTATGCACGAGCAGACAGCCTTTCCTTCCACCAAACCTTGGACACACGTACGGAGAGCATTGCATGCATATGCATTAGGTTTTTGATTCTGCAATTCTCTGCCATGAATGGAAGTTTCTGACCAACTGCAGGTTCGCAAACAGAGCTATAATTGCGGTCGCACACACATTTTGGCAAAATATGTTGGTTTGCTTTATTGTTCGACCTGATTTACAACTTTGCCTTTGGACGGATTCATTGTGAAATAAACAAGAACATTAGTGGTATTTCGCACCATACTCACACTCACATACCGCAAATACACAAACCAACAGCTGTGATGTGTCAAAAAAACAGAACACACATGCACTCTGAGTGACTATATAACAATGTGGTCAGCAGCTATGGTGCTGAGTAATTACAACAAGCAAAAGTCAATCATCCCCACAGTTATTCCTCGCTAAACAGATGTCAACCTTTCAAAGTAAATTCTCTTTCACCTTAAATTTCAACCCCTTGGACCAAAAACATAACGTATTCATGTTTTGTCGTTTACCCTGCTGTAGGAGCGCATGCGTACAAAAGCAGTTACACACAAATATGTACGCAGCTACCCACACTTGCAACATCCCATTAAAATTCTTGCATACACATGAATTTAGCTCAAACTCTTCACAGCATTGTGGCCACACAGGGTTGAAAAAAAAAAATGGGACAATTTTCTAGCATTTAAAAAAGATTACACAAGACTATATTACAAACAGCAGAGGGTAATGCACCTTAGATAGCTTAAAAATTTGACTTTTTGTTTGCTGCAACCGAAATGTGCAGCCTGGATGTAACAATAAATGTACATCAAACCATTCGCACTGACAATTTAACCTTTCACTTGTGGTATTCTATATAATCAGTACACAATTACCATCCCTATTTCACTCTTTAGGCTGATGACATTTTGTGAACACTATCTAATGGAGGTTAAAGCCTATTAATCACTCTGACCAACTCTCACAACAATTGGTCACGTCTACAAGAATTGAGTGAATCCCATTTTCCTTACAGTGCCTGGTTCAAAAAAAAAAAAAAACACCCTATCTGAGTCTCCCTTTATCAAACTGTGCATCTCTTAAGCAGAAGCGGATTTTGATTACGTATGGAGTGCAGTCTTTCATATCAAGTAGGGCAGCAAACGTGCAAATCCACAGAAAGTAGATGACGCAGCTTCAAGTTGACTGTTAGTTGATCCTTAAACTCCAGCACCACCATCAGCCCTGCTTTCTTATAATTCATTATTCATAGTTCCCACCCTGTACAGTATGTGCAGCATCTCCCGCACCTCAGCGCTGCATGCTGCTGGGATTCACATGCAGGCTGGCTACATAAGGCTGGTAACATGATGTTTTACAGGAGCTACTCTCCTGGAAACTTTCTTCATAAGTTCCTACAAATTAGCTTGCATTTAGCTGTGCATGATATTTCTAGGAAATGGTTCAGAATCTGACAAGACATCTATCAGAATTTCTTTGGATTCAAACATGTAACTCCAAGATTCACTCTCACTGCTCTGAACAATGACTTTTCAGGATTCTCCAGCCAGCAAATGCACAACTTCTCACAGTCGAGAACATGAAAAAAAAAAACTAAAAACTTTTATTCTATGGTAATAACTAGCAAGTCAAGGCAACCAAATGCTACCTTAAAGTAGAGTCTCAACAAATTGTGTGCTAGGGCTGGGAGACAGAACTGAAAAAATGCTCACAATAAAATATTTCATGTCAGTCATTAATTTGATTTTAACCAACATAGTCTACTTAAATGGTAATAATTCTATTCCTAACACAACAATGAAAAACATATAAATAAATCAAATTATTCACGATAAAAATATATCAACTTTGATAATAAGTAAAACGTGGAAGTGCACAGAGGTCGACCAGGCAACTGCAATTAATCTAAGGTTCTGAGTGGCTGGTTCAGGACCAGGTGTCCTCAGACAGAGCATCCCAGAATAAAGTCAGTCAATGGTGACGGCTACTGGTTTGTCACCCAGATTTATGCTCTACAACAGCATGCTGTAGTTGTTATGGTATTTATTGACAGCTAGCGTTGGTTGCAGAAGTATAAGTCATTCATTCAATAGCAAGACATCAAACGTTTACATGTTGAATTGTACTAATGCAAAATTAGGGAAAGTGTTCTGAAGTAGGAGTACACTGAAGGTGTTTGCTTTTGAATGTTTGACTACTACTGTAGACGCAAAGTGAAAGTATATCACAAGTATTATTATATGCCTTGCTTTAAAAGTAAATCCAAGAGTTGTAGCACACTGTTAGGATGCAGCCTAGAATGAAGCTATCCAACCCGCGAGGAGACATTCAGTGAAACCCTAAACATGCTGGATGGGATTTAATTTAAATGCCTTGGGATCCCCCGATGCAAAAAGGTGTTTTTGTCTTTTTCAAATGTTCACAATTGAATGGGTGGGGGATGAAAAGCCTGCTGTGCGTGGAGAACGGCCGAACGTGATAAATAATAAAAGCCGTGAAATTGCTGCACAGCCCTGCACGTTAATGGTGGCACACTTTTTGTGCACACAAAAAGTAATGGAAATAGCTGTGTAAAGTACTTTTAAAAAAAGAGCGGTGGAGAAAGAAGTACAACATACTTTCTCAGTTATGCACAACTGGCTAGATGCAGCCACCACAATTCCAACATCACAAATAGACCCTGTTCAATGATCTAATAAGAACTTCATCCGCAACATACTGATGCTGCAGCCTGCTAAAACCAAAACAAGTGGCAGGAAAATGAATGAATTCATGAATGTGTAAACTGAAATCAAACTGACATGTTTAGAACTGGAGGTTGAGATTCAGAGACGATACCTGCTGATCAAACCTTCCTTCTGGGATAAACTTCTACAGTTGTGTTCAAAATAACAGCAGTCCAACATGACTAACCAGATCAGCCACTGTTTTTGGTAGAAATTATATCATCACATGGCAAACAATTTACCAGTTGGTGTAGAAGAGACAGAGAAACCAACAGACCCAACATTCATGATATACATGCTCCTGAGTCTGTGTAATTGAATAATTAATTGAAAGGGGAGTGTTCAAAATACTAGCAGTGTGGAGTTCAATCAGTGAGGTCATTCATTATGTGAAAAAACAGGTGTCATTCAGGTGGCCCTTATTTAAGGATGAAGCCAGCACATGTTGTACATGCAATTTTCCCTGAAAACCTGAGGAAGACGGGTCGTTCCAGACACTGTTCAGAAGAACAGTGTGCTTTAATTAAAATGTTGATTGGAGAGGAGAAAACGAGCAGAAAATGATAGGCTGCTCAGCTGAAATGATCTCCAATGTTTTGAAATGGAAAGCAAAACCAGAGAGACGTGGAAGAAAACGGAAGACTACAATTCGAATGGATCGAACAACAGCCAGAATAGCAACGACTCAGCCAATGATCAGCTCCAGGGAGATGAAAGATGGTCTGAAGCTACCTGTGAGTACTGTGACAATCAGAAGATGCTTGTGTGAGGCTAATCTATCGGCAAGAAGCCCCCGCAAAGTCCCACTGTTAAAACAAAGACATGTGCTGAAGAGGATACAATTTGCCAAACAACATATTGACTGGCCTAAAGAGAAATGGAGAAACATTTTGTAGACTGATAAAAGTAAGATTGTTCTTTTTGGGTCCAAGGGCCGCAGACAGTTTGTCAGACGACCCCCAAACACTGAATCCAAGCCATAGTACACTCTGAAGACCGTGAAGCATGGTGGCACAAGCAACATGATATGGGGCTGGTTCTCTTACTATGGTGTCGGTCCTATTTATCGCATACCAGGGATCATGGATCAATTTGCTTATATCAAAACACTTGAAGAGGTCATGCTGCCTTATGCTGAAGACGAAATGCCCTTTAAATGGGTGTTTCAACAAGACAACAAAGCCAAACACATCAGTAAGCGAGCAGCATCTTGGTTCCAGACCAACAAAATTAAGGTTATGGCGTGGCCCAATCCCTGGACCTTAATCCAATAGAAAACTTGTGGGGTGACATCAGAAATGCTGTGTCTGAGGTAAAACCAAGAAATGCAGAGTAACTATGAAAGGTTGTCAAATCATGCTGGGCTAGGATACCTCTTTACAGGTGCCAGAAGCTGGTTGGCTCCATGCAGCATAGATGTCAAGCAGTTCTCAAAAACAGTGGTTATACAACTAAACACTAGTTTAGTGATTCACAGGAATGCTAAATTGTAACATTTTTTCAGTTTATTGAGTAAATTTTTGAGTTTGTATTGAAAAATGCAAACACTGCTATTTTTTTTTAATAACTCAATATCATTTTTTCCCTTCATTTTCTGTAAAGTAATTCAAATATTGATACATTTTTCTTCATGTTTTGATGTAAAATATAATGTTCAGTGTTCCCAATGAATGGAAATAAAAATAAAACAAGGCTATTATTTTGAACACAACTGTATATTCAGCCTTCATCTGACCGCTTCTGCAGAGAGGGCAGAAAACAAATCCCTCCATCAGGTATCACAGTTGTGGCAAACCCATGCATTAAGAGATAAATATCAACTGACACTTCTTAAATGAGGGAATCAATACCTAAAACGGGAGAAGAGGGGAAGAAGGGAACTCTGATGAGAGCTTTTAGAGGAAATGTGAAACGAAATGAGCTATGTGGCATGGAGGTCGGACTCTCAAACTGGCTTTAAATTCAACTCATGACCATCATCTTTCACCCCTATACAATCTCTTATCTTTTCATTTCGTTCTTTGGCGTATTACATTATGAAGTCCAAACTAAAGCCAAAGTGAAAAAAGTTCGGTCTGGCTTTAAAGAAGCTTTACAAAACACCTTCACCTTGCTGCGGTGAAAAAAATGAAGCCAGTTAAAGGGATTCTAGCATTTCTTACAAGTGCAGGTGTTATATAGGAGGATGGATTAAAAATAGAGAGAATCAAAGAAGAAATGTGAGAAAAACACCAATGCAAGCAAAACCTAATGACTGGAGCCAGAGCAATTACTGTATGTGTTTGTTCTTGCCAGTACATGCCCAATACAGGTATTACAAACCCAGGTGGCACTCTGTCTGCCCTCTCCTCCTCCTCCTCCCTCTCCTCCTCCTCCTCATCTTTCTTTCCCTCACACCAACCCTTTTTTCCACCCAATTCCCTCCACTTCTTCTACCCTTGCCTCTGATTCCAGCAGATATTTGGAAGTGGATGAGTGTAAGTAGAGACGAAACTTGCGTAGGAGGAGGAAGATGAGGTCCATGAGCTTGGTGATGGGAGGAGCTGGAGATGACGTGTGAAGGCGAGGACAAAAAAGGGTGGAGCCGAACGAGGAAGTTCAAACGAGGACACTGTCCTCAAAACATACTTCCGAAAAAAATCAGCCATGGAAAAAAAACCAAAAGTTCACTCATGCCCGCAGACACGCATCCTCGCACACATGCAGATACACACAGATGCACGGCATTGCAATGCAGACACCTGCATCAACAGAAACTGGTTCACGCTCGGGGGAGACTGAAAAGATTAACACCAGGAAACATACAGCATAAATCTGTAAATTCCTGCTAACAGTTTGCAAACACGTTATATTTTATGATTATTACAAAACCATGATCACATGCATGATGGCATTGATGGTCGAAGTTGGTATTTCAACAAAAACTACCTTGGCAGGCTTAACTACAGCTCGTCTAATACACATATGTTGCACATTCTTTCATTTTCTTTCCAGTTGGCCTCGCCATGGAGCCATTTCCTTACAACACCGTCAGAGACACTCGATCATTTCCTGGAGTTTTTTCACACGTCAGCTCAGTTTTCAGAGGATTAGCTGCCGACAAACAAAGAAAGCAGGTCGCTGATACAACCTTTCAGTCTCGACCGGACCGGCTTTTGACTGAACTGCACCTGAGCTTGGTAGAATGAATCCAAATTTTCTGTAAAAATAAAAAGCAATCATGGAAATATAGCATAAAGCCAGGTTCAGTCAGCCAAACTCCACTGAACTAGATCAAACAACACCCGATAAAACGTAGAAGCTCAAACTATCGGATTTAGCTGATGCCTATTAGTGTAAAGTCTCTATTTCAAGGCTTGAATCAGGTAGTGTTTGTAAAAGTTTATTTTGTAGCCTAGCAGAGACAGGAAGAATATAATACACTGAAATGATTGCCGTGACTGTTGGAGAGTTTAGGCAATCTGTCTTCAAGACAGCGGAGTGTTTTTGGAAAATGAAACTATTTATCCTGACTCAATAAGCCGCACCCCTCAGGTGCTGTTGCAAAAGAAGGAACATTTTGCAGCTGCTGTCTGACCCAAGACAACGACAAGCTTTTACTGGTTTATCCCTTTTTGATCACCTCCCTGGGCTTTTCCCCCTTCAAGTGGAATCTGAATCTCATAAATACTGCATGAAAACCCCCCACACACAGCAGGTCAGTAACATCCTGTGTGCCAAACACAATGTAAAGCAGCGCACTGAGGGGGCTCAGCTAACCGCAGCAAGCAGACAGGTAGAGGTGTCCTGGCGGCACAGTGGGTGTCCGGGCATCTCGGCAGGTGAACTTTCCATTTGCACGCGGCAATTGATTTAATGGCAAGTCATGACCAGTTCATTCACATGTTTTTTTTCCTCCGAATGAAAGAAGTCGTTTTTTTGGGAGAGGAAAGGAAAAGATGTTAAAATATGTTCACCTTTTAATCCATTTGTATGCATTAATGAAGTTACTCAAGAAGATTTCAGCTTAAATTGACAGATTAAAAGGGTTTTCTTTGCTAATAATTTGTTTTAAGAATCGGTGCAATCGTTATAAATCATATGATTCTTTATTTAGTACAGATGGTGTTTCGTTTTAACCCACAGTAGTCTGGATAGCTGTTTGCAATGTTTTTAACCACAAGCAGGAGGATGAATACAGATTTGAGAGGGGAATGATATACACGAAAGGAAAACACTCACTTGCAGCTTTGATGAAGCTCCTCTGATACTGGTATGTCATAAGGGGTGCGGGCAGCATCCTGGAAAGACAGAAGATGGAGATGTCAAGTACAGAATATCAGCTTGAAAGTATGGAGAAAAGAAAAAAAAAGGTTTGGCTGCTTTGCGAAAATCAATAAATCTAAATAGGTCTGGATGAGCGCTCATACGAGTATGTTCTCCTTCTCATCTTTTTTTTTTTCGTCGACCAGACCAGCTCCCCACAGTTGGACATGAGCTTTTCGCTACTGCCTGATGAGAGTAATGGCCCCTGCTGCTTCTCAATGAGGCCTGACCTGAGAGTCTTGATGCTGTAAATGTGCGTACGTGTGTTGGACAGCAGGTGTTTCTGTAAATCTGTCCATTTATGTGCCAATGAAGTGCATGTGTGTGTAAGTGCATGAATGCGTGCCGATGTCAGTGTTTGCGTACCGGTGGGCTCATGTTGTGTAACAGTGGAGATACATCGAGATATAGTAGATTGAGCACAGCACAGCATGACCACTACTCCTCCTGACATTTGTCCGTCCATTTAGCTGCCTTTTTCCTAACCTCTCATGAGCCCTTCCGTATCTCATTGCCAATTACTGTAATGCTCTAGTGGAAGTCATTTAACCATCAACTCCTATACAGTGGCCAGAGGGTAACTGGGATGTATTTGTACAGGGAACATGCAACTATGATGCAACTGTATGAAGCAAAACACTGCTGATAAACATCATCCGTGGTAAAAACCAACCCCTCACTGGGTAAATAAAAGTTTACTAGATGAATGAAACATAAATACTGTAGAAAAAACAGCAAAATTAACAATTTATTAAGCTGGATGCGGGCCACAGTTTGCAGAGATATGCATTTATTCGATTTCTATGAGAGAAAAGTGATGTAATTTCTTAACAGAATGAATAATTCAAAGACAGGAAAAGAGAAATTAATCCATTTACCACAGGTCTTTGAGGTTAAAACATACCCATAATGAATGAATATGGAAACACAGTTTTATGACAAATAAGCAAAACAGTGCAGAAACGATTGTGTATGCACATTTATGTAAGCGTGCCACACAAACCTGAGATAGTGCTTAATAGCACTAGTTATTGTTTTAATCTCCCACTCTGAGTTTTCCAGCTCCACGTCGGCACAAGTCTTAGGGTCTGATAAACAAAAACATGAAATACAGATGACAAATGAATTCCAATAGATTTATTCTGTTCTAACTATTTTCATTTTGTGCAAATGTGCCTTTCTGTTTCTGTAATTACCCATAGCCAGGCTCAGTAGTTTTTGTACTCTGGAGTTGACGCCAACGATTCTGTACAATCCTTGTTCATCAATACCTGAAAAAGAAGAATTTTTCTGAATGTTCTATTGAAATCTCGAAGCAACTGAAAGATAATACTTATCTCCATAACCATAGATTCAAATCCATAGCCCCTGTATCGGCTCAACATATGATTTATAAACATGACCTTTTTTTTTTTTTCTTTAGAATTTTCACATATGACCCACATGAAAAGAATAATCATGGCGGCTCAGAAACACCAGGCTGTCTTCATCCTCCATCTAAATGTAAATGTATCTGCTGAGCAATGAAACGGCAGAGTATGCAGTAATGGATGCTCTTAGTGCAGTAGATGAAAGTAGGGAATGTGTGGACATGTGGACCTTTATTGTGACATTTTAGCAGAATAACTGTAGAGAGGGATGTCTAGATGCATCAGAGGATAATATACTCAGAGGGTGGCAGGTTTAAATCCTGCTCATGACCCCCCACCCTTTTTTTTTTTTTTTTTTTAAATCCTGTACATCAACAGATTGTGTGGTACACAGTGTTAGCAAGTTTGTGTGTTCAGGGGCTTTAATCGTACAATCAATACACACACACACATTAAAGATAATATTTATTCATTCATTCTTCGGTCGACCAGTATGTCCACGTTAGTTTTCTGGATAGTTTTGGTCTATTTACTGTTTGAGGATTGTAAATACACTGTACATGAGTGATGTTTTCCTGTATTCACCTAATTTATTAAAGTCAGAAAAATATATATATATATATATATATTAATATGCCACTATAGTCGTGTCAATATGCTGTACATATCTTATCAGTACCATTACTAACATTGTTTTACTTTACATTTTCTCATATATTATAGTTGTGCTCAAAAATCAGACTTCTGCCCACAGATTCTGTTTACCCTGTACAGGGTTTAATACCTTCAGATTTCTATTGCATTTACGGTAATTTGTTCATTGTTGAGGTCTTTATCTGAAACTGCTATAAAATACTTTTTACAACATCTTTAAAGCCCAAAATGACCTCTTCATAATTTGCTGTCAGACCAAAAATTATGTAATAAGAAAAAAATTGTGTAATAAGAAAAACACTCCAAAAACACTAATCGTCTACTTATGATTGAAATATTTTAAAAAGTAGAAACAAAGAGAGTTTTTGTGTGACCGCCAGTTTGCTGTTTAAGTGCACGTCAGTGCTTATGTGCGTAGAACATAAGCACTGACTTATTTATTTTATTTATATTTTTAATAAGTAAATATATGTAATCACATTGTGAATGACTCAGCTGCGTCCAGCAGACTGTACTGTGCAACTCTGTGGCGGGACATGAAAGTGTGTACACATCTAAACTGAATCTAAATGATAAAGTGCTGCGTATTGTAACAAAGAAATGCAAGTCAACACTGAACCTCGAGTCTCCACTGCATAGATGAATTTTTTCATCACGTTGAACCCAATCACATCCAGGTGGGCCACTGAACGACAGAGAAACAATAGAATTAATTAAGCCGTTTATATATATACACACACACACACACACACACACACACACACACACACACACACACACACGTATATATATATACACATATCCTTAGTTTAAAAGTTCACATTTTTGGTTTAAAAAATCTGCAATTTAACATTCATGTATACAGTAAATGCCCCACCTATGCTATTTCATCTGTTATTATTATATTTAATCACACCCTACCAACACTGAAAGACAATAACACTCAATACCATACCCTTAAGGAAACAGTAAATACATTCCAATTAAAGTCACTTACTGCCTTCAGCCTGGTTATCTTTGTTGAGATTGTATACCTGTAAACATACAAGAAACAACACCCACTCATTTAGCAAGAAACTTATTTACAGTGAGGCTTAATGAGGGCACAGGATATTTGCACACTGTCGTAAACAGTTCATTAGAAGCACCTGTTATGCACTGCTGTGCTGTTTGTTCTACATCCATATACTGGGTTTTGAATGCTAATGTAGCTTACTTTAGATAGGTGAAAAGCTAAACACATTAACTGACTTTCATCATGACGTCAAGGCACATACTATACATTCAATTGTACCTTTTATTGTCAGTTGTACACCTTCATACCTAAGCTTAATTTTTTTTTAAAACAAGCAAAAAAAAATACAAATATCACAACATGAAGTCAGAATTAACAACTTTTTCCCACACAAAAACAACAATTAACAGAATATATGAATGGAAAAGCAGCCATCAGTTTGTGTACGATTCACTTCCTTTGTCTGAAAGTTGGCATGTTACAGCTGTGGTCGGTGGTGAGTTTGTACTGACTATCAAGTGACTTGGCAGCAACAGAACAAAGTCTGAACAACAAAGACATTAAATGGCATGAAACGTGAACACTAACATTTTGGATTTTACAACAGTTTCCCTGAGCTCAGCAAGTGCTTGTTTAAGCCCCAGGTGATTTTATGGACGTGGATCACTTTTGCATACTTGAATACTGTATAGACATGAGGGAGGTGTTGGGACATGACGGTGCCTGAAATGGAGCGTGGAACGCAGCACTAACACATTTCCAGCCTTGGGATAAAAAAAAAAAAACAAAAAACAAAACAGCCACATATTAAGAAGGCGTAAACCGAGTGTTGGGGAGACTCGCTGTCAGTCAGCTTTTCCATTAGGAGCATAAACACCAAAATTATCTCTCTCAGACTTATTTGGCGACGCCTCAGAGAAGTCCTTTTATTCCAGCGCTGTTTTATGTCAGCAGGTGCCAAATCGTGATTATGTATGTGGAGGCGTGCGCTGATGGAAAAAGTTGAACCAGTGCTGAAAAAATGGGTTTTAAGGAGGAGCTCTGGCTCTGCTTATGTGACACATTGTCCCTCCCTACCCTTGTCTGTCTCTCTTTCTCCCCGTTTGTCTCTGTCACATAAGAACAAACCGGTAACCATGGTAACCTACCGGTTCTCTCCCATCCATGGCCTCCATCCATAACCTTCGGTCTTCTTCTGACAGAGCCTGCATGGTGATCACTCCCGGCCTTCGCACACAAACACACACACACACACACACACACAAAAGGTACATTAACTTCATCAAAAATCAAGGTGAGAGGCAAACATTGTACTTCAGATGCCCTCGAATAAAAAAAAAAAAACACAAAAATAACACATGAATATTTCAGATATCCACATATGCCTATAAAACAAACTACGACTGTAATCATAATATCATATTTCAAACAAAGAGCTTATAAACACAAATAAATTCTATTAGAGGTTTTTAAGTCAGTTAATTTAAATTACCTACACACGTAATTGAAAATACTTCACTTATAAGGTGTGTTGCCCTTCCTGAGATGAACACAGCTACGTAGAAGGATCTTTGCATGCAAATCTCATACTTTGTTGAAGAAAGTATATTTTAAGATCAGGTTCATTCGTGGATGCCAGAGGTATGACTGCAGCACTGCTGTCCAATAAATCAGATGATCAACAGCTAAGATCAAATTTTTTACCATAAATGGATCAGAAAAGGATGACGGATAGCGTCTGAAAATTCACCAACTAACAAGAATTAATTAGACCGAGCAGCTAAGATAAATCATCTTGATAGAGGAAACACTCGGTGTGCACACGCGCACCACAGACGCTCACACATAGCCTCATTACCCATCGCAAGTTTTCAATCGGTCCTATTCCTTCGCCCTGTCACTGGCAGCACATTCACCTTCAGCTGTCACCCCACAGCACTACAACCACCTCCACACACACCAATCTACACGCTGTCCTTCAATCATGACTCACTGGCCGGCACACAATCACACTCATCCACATGAGCTCGGATGCAAGTGCACACCCATATTGTGGGGCCTGTACCACAAAAAAAAAACAAAAAAAAAATGAGTTCAGCTTAGTACGGATCTCCGGCTTCACTGAAAAAAAAAAAAAAAAAAAACGAGTTCAGCTTAGTACGGATCTCCGGCTTCACTGAGCTCGACATCTGCCATTCTATATCGCCAGTGTCTTAAAGCTGGCTGTGTTGGCTTCAGATTACTCATTGGACAGCTGTGGAGTTGTTAATTAAAAGTGACATTGTCCAGACCATGAAGGAAGTATTTAATATGATATGAAATGGCAAAAGCTGCCAGGTAGATATACTATATATAGGTTCAGTGTCATTCCACCAGGTGAAATGTAAACAATATGCCCAAACATGATTACAATGAAAGGACATAAAAACTCTCCACCTATTAAAGAGAGGAAAATGACATAAATAGGTACAGGAATTATTATAGACTCATGGTGAGAGTTTTTTGCTTTTTTAAGTGCGATGACGCACAAATTTTTCTAAATATAGTTACAAGTTAGTCAGACTACTTCTGTTGCTATAGTAAAGAGGCTAATTCAGAAGACGAGAAAAGGTTTATCTGAATGAAATGTCCGACATGAGAAATACTGAATAGTGTGTGGATTCTTTTTCTAATAAAAGACAATAGAGGGTTTATTTAAATTTTTCACCATCTCCTCATGCTACTCTGAGCCGCAGTGATAAAATGACAACAAAAATGCACTGACATTGTCAGAAACCTCATCAGGAATCAAAGACTCTTTGTGCAATTTAAATTGTAGCAACTATTGTCATTTTGTATTTACTTGGAATGGTGAACTCCCTCTTGTTTGTAAAAAGCTTTGAACGACACATTGATTATTTATTATGTGTGCTTTTATTGTAAAGTCTTTTATTCATGTCAGGATTCCGCAGGAATAAAGACTTTATTTACAGTGATGGAGCTGCTGGCCAACTTTTATCTGATGCCACTTGCAAAAACAACTCAATGAAATACATTTATCCCTGTCTGTATAACAACACAAAATCTATGTGTAAACACATGTCGTTAGAGGAAATATCTCTCTTGCTTCACAACTCCCTTAAACCACTTTAAAACCAGACAAATTCAAACCAATAAATGCACACACTCCAGTCATGCAAATAAAGGTGTAACGAGGGGACAGGAAAAAGTTGATGAGATGATGACAGGGTGAACTGATTTATTTAGAGGAAGGCTGTGGATGAGCAGGCAGGAGAGGGGGGTGAGGAAAGGGTGAAGGAGGTATAGAAAGGGAAGCGCCACAGGAGGCTGAGTCTCAGAGGACAACCACCACAATGTCCCACCGTTAAGTTATCATCAACTGTGCAGCGCCCTCACATGTCTGTTAGATGTAATTACACCCTGCAAGATGCCTCATGCTAATCATTGAGATGATCGTTGGGTACAAAATTATGTTTGAATAAATGTGACATATTAATAAGACATGAAGTAAAACATGGTGAAAAGGAACCAGCTGAGGGTGGACTGTGTAGAAGTTCCCTTTTAAAAAGCACATGTCGTAAAAATCACAAATACTAACCTGTCCACAGCTTCCACGTCAAAACAAAACCTCTTTTCTATCGAGTCCGTCTTCCTCCTAGTGCACGATTTAAGAATGAAGCCCTCCTCCTCCCCCTGAAAAACAAAGAGTGTGAGAAAAAAAAAGCATTGTAGCATCACGGTAACACTTAAATACACACAGAACGGCAGTTAGAGTATCAACATGGAATGAAACTGTTGTCTAAATTTAATAAAGAGGTTAACCTAACAACTGCAAAGTATTAATTGTAGCATGGGTGAAATCTCAGATGATGATGGATGTTTTCCTGAACAAGACTCACTCTCCTTCCTCTCAGGCTGGAGATGGACTGAACCTATAATATTTCAAACTTGCCTAACATCCAAGCGCAAGGGATAATTTTGGATGAACACTTTGAAACTGTGAAATGTGCAACAACACTAATCCCTGCAGTGGCTCACTGACTAGAAAGGAGATTTTTTTTAAAAACTACATCTAAATAAAACTAAGGACTAAACTGTGAGCTGCAGCACGATCTTGCACTTTTACAAGCAACTGAAATGATTTTAGTATCGTCTCATCACAGACTAAATGCTCTCATCTCATCATGCGCTTTTCATAAGACCCTTGTTAGAATCAGGTGTGAAAGTGAAATTTGTGTACATGTTAAAATCATGGGTTTGCAGCAAGATTATGTCATGTAAGTGGTGTACTATCACTAGTGTTTTGTCTTGTTTATGTCACTTCACTGCTGGAGTTAAGGTTCTAATCACTTTGACAGCTCTGGTAGTTCATGTTGTAAGTCAAAAATATACATATTTTTTACACATAAAACACATGCCGTGAGCCAGCATAATCAAGTCTTGGACCAAAAAGATGACAGAACATAAATTTAACTTCACTTTGATATTGAAGTTCACCCTGCACAAACATAGGTGTTGATCACTTCTGGGTATGTGTTTCTAATACTATACTTTTTTGAGATATTGTGTGATTAGCAGTGTTTACACTCATACCTAGTCAACATGAATGCAGGTTTGATTCTCTTACTATAAAACACTGACAAGGTTAGGTCTATAAGGATTCTTTTCTTTTAGTCCAGGGAAGAGAGCTCTTGAGAGCAATTTCAGGAAAAAAGTTGGAGCCGCTTGCTCAAAACATAATTTTCGCAATGCTGCACTCTTGTTTATTAGGGGTGCTGTTGTTGAAGAAATTGTTATCTCTCACTTGACAAACCAAGTATCTCCCTGTACGAGTGTACAGTGGTGTGAAGTGCTGTAATCTTGATGCTGAAGGACTGACACACAGCTTGACATTTTCTGCTGATGATTGAAAACAGTTAAACAGCTTTCTGCTGTCAGAACTTCACAGCAGTTTTCCGTCATGTGTGGGAAGTAGTGAAAAGTACAGCCAAATACACAGTGAGAGCTTTTTGTGTTCAGCAGTCAGCAGAACTGGGTGCGAACTAACTGCAAATCAGACAACGTGACAATAGGCTAACCAATAGGCTGACACTCAAGCTAGAAAGGGTTTTTTTTTTTTTTTTAATCTGTGGAATGTTTACAGAAGTCAACGCAAAAGTCACGTTTTGTTTCTTCTTTGACATATAGATATAAAGTAGATAGCTAGACAGATGGATAGCCTGGGTGTTTATGAACATGTCACCTTTTCACACATATTTAAATGGACAGAACTACTCACCATTTTGCCTCCTGATTTAGGGTCAAACAGGACCATGGTGACCCTCTTGGGCTCACGATGGTATGTACAGTAGTACTTCACCCAAGTAGATACGAACGAACCTGAGGCAGTGAGAGACAGAAATGTAGAGATGATGACAGAGAAGTTTAAAAATAAAAATACAGGAGGAGAAAAGAATGGGGAGAAACACAGATACAGGGGCAGGAGGGAGAAGGGTTAAAACATCAAAAAGTCTCTGTCAGGCCTCCTTTAGTGCTGGATGTGTTTCCGTGGTAACAGCATGTGGACAGAGCTGCTGTCACGTCTCCAACAGATAAGACTTGACTTTGTCAACTACTGGTTCATTATGGTTTGTTTGTTCTGCTGCTCTGACACTGTGTGAGGATCTGTGTGAGTGTATAAGCCAAACAAAACAACACAAACACACACAAAATGTACCTACATGGACACACACAGACTCATTCATGGTGTGAGTTAATGTTGGATTGTGTCCTCATTATAAAAAAGGGATGTGTTCACACATACAGACGTGGGCTGATACATACGCTTCTCCTGCACAAACAGGTATCCCTCCATGGTGTGTTGGCTGACACTCTTGTGTTCATGTGGATTCTCCTTCATCTTCCTCATCAGACTCTCCACCTCTGACCGTGTGCTCTCAAAGCGGTTCCTCGTCTGTCAACAACAGTACAGAGAACACAGGCTATTTATTTTTTCAAACGCATGAAAAAATCAAAACAGAGTTAGCAAGAAATACTACTCCAGTTTTATCACTTCTAATTTTTCTAAAAGCAGAAGTGTAGCTATACAGACTGCACTTTTGTGTGGAGATTAGGAGTGTCCTTTTAGTTGCAAATGTTACTTCCAGATCCAGTAACTGACCTTTGAATTCTTCTTTGCCTGCAGGCCTTTGGCATTTTAAGGATTATTTTTTCTGAGACGTCTTCCTGAATTGTACTTTTTTCTGTGCTAAGCTGAATCAGCTGACCTTAACTGTGGATGACTTTTCAACCCTTTCTACCCTCTTTTTCTGAATGAGCATTACACCCCAAACATGTACAAATGTCAATAAAAAGAATAGAAACAGTAAAGCACCTCCAACTTTCACTGTCAATCAAAACCTACGTGGACACAGATGTAGATACAGATGATTAGTGCTCTAAGCTGCCAGATCTGACTAAACTTTGATGGACAGATACAAGCAAACTAGTGCTGATGCTTTTTTTTGTGTGTGTGTGTGTGTGTGTGTGTGTGTGTGTGTGTGTGTGTCTGTGCATGACTTTACATTCTGTATGCTGATGGTAAGATCAGTCTTGAAGTGGTTAAAGTCCTTAGCCAGCTCGTAGCCATGGTGATAGTAGGTGAACAGGCCTTGAAGAAACGCCAACAGCTGAAAAAAAAACAAAAACGGCAGGAAAGTGAAAAAGGTGAAGGAAGTAGAAGAAGAAGGGATAAAAATTAAAATGAGGAGAAACGGAGGAACTGGCATCTTAAATGCAGATGAGCAAAAAGAGGAAAAAGTATAAGAGCAGGAAAATAGCACAAAAGGTTGACAATTTGGATGAAATGATTAAAAAAAGAAAAAAGCGTAAAAGCACGATTTAATTTTGCCAGCAAAAAAGCAGAAATTAAACATTATAAAAGACTCAACAAATGAGACCAACTTTGCACTTCTCAAGAAAATGCAGTTGGGTTTGTGTGGTTTGTGTGCAACAAATGGTCCATATTTCCTCAGTATCTACCACTGAGGTGCCTTAAAGCAAGGCCACAAAACCTCCAAAGCACACTTTGCTAACAGCAGAAGGCTGTAATCGTACGAATCATCTGGTGGGCTTGGATATGTCAGAGGGAGTGAAAGTAATACAGACAACTGATGACAAAGGGCACATGTGCTCAGCCTCTTCAGGCAAAAATATGACTTTAAAAAAATAGGCATATTACGTAAAAGGAGAAAGAATGTGATCTTACAGGCTCCACAAAGTCAAACATCTTCCTCTCTTGGACCTCCTGAACCTTGAAGACGTACTCCAGAGAAACTTCGTAGAAATGCTGCCTTACATTATCGACCTGGTTGTCCGCCTACAACGGGGAAGGAAATTAAGGAAGCTGACAGACTGATATTTGTGGAAAAATATGAGAAATCTGACCAGTCATGTGGGAGGCAGCAGAGAGAAGTAAACTCAACATCTTACCTCATGTAGGTGTGACTCTTTCTTCCTTGCTGAAAGACTAAGGTGCTTCTCCAGTACTGCACAATACTTCTCTGTCTCCTTGTCATATTTTTTCTTGGCTTCCTGTCAAAGATAAAAAATCACCTTTAGCTGAAAGACAAACCCAAGAATTAAGCTTCATGTCAGCTATCTTAGCTACTGTCTAGACAAACATTTCTGTCATGCTAATAAATCCAAAAAGCAAATCAAATCAAATTCTATTGTAAGTAATTTGATCAGCAGCTTCTGAGAACAGTCAGAAAAGCAAACTTCATATAAATTTCTTTTGGCTTTCAAATAATATTTTCCATTTTTCCAGTCCAGCATGACTTCGTTTTCCCTCCGGGGAGCGCAGCTGGTTATTAAACAACAGACTGTTTCATCAGAAGTGAGATCACTGACATGAGAGGGAGACACGTGGATGGATGATAAACCAGGGACAGATAGTGCAGGGCGTGTGTTTCTGCTCCGTAAAAACACAAAGAAAAAATGAAAAAGGTCCAAAGGACACACCAGTTGTTTGGTTTCTGAACATGTTCTGCTTTATAGGATAATAGACAGCCACATTAGGATCATTAAACTTTAATGTAACCCGTGTGAATAGGGGGATACGGATATTGGTATAGAGCAACACAAAAGGAAACAAGAAGGGGAAAAAAAAGGAAGGAGAGGGAGATCAGGGCGAGTCTCCTGTGGTCGTGTTACTGTACATCTGTCTCACCCTGTTATTGTTATTTCGTTATGCTACACCAATAGCGTGATCAGGCCGGAGCAACAGGAAGAACATGAATATTTGATTCTTGCATTGTACACAATATACAAGGTACTTTTGTGTGCTTTACTGTGAAAACAAGTGTGCCGATAGTGGTTTTATAACATGCTGCTGGCACTGTCTGGTAAAGTAATAAAGGGCTGGAATAATTAGTCAATATATTATTTGATCACAAAATAAAAAATCAATATGATTAATTTAGCTGGTTTCAGCTCTTTAAATGTGAACCTTCACTGCTGCTGGTTTATGTCACTTTAAATATTACTTTAACGAAATAAACAATCCAATAAAACACACTAAGTTGTCTCTTTTTAGACATATTACTCCTGCACTGAACCAACAAGAGTGAAAAGTAAGATCTATAAATTAATCAAAGATGAAAATAATAGGTAGCAATGCCAGTAAAACCAATATCTACATTGCTATGAGCCAAACATCTGTTTACAGATTACATTTTATTTTAATTTTACAGTTGCTGGAATGGGAAAAATAATGATATGCTGCATACTGTAAGATGATCCCGTTTCGTTTCCAGGACAGTTTCAACAACAAGTCGAGTCCTCTGGGCCAGAGGAGGAATAGACAGCAGCTGCAGAATGCATCAGTAATGATGAATGCTGCTCTAAACAACAAGGCCTCTGTTTAACGTCTGCCTCTTTGATTTGTCATATTCTCCGTGGAAATCTTGTTTGAAATAGCTGCTGCTGCTGCTGCAACCCGCTTCTGTGTGTCTCTCGTTAGGGGTTTCATTACATATTTCTGAATATAAATAAATGTAAAAGCCAGCATGATCGACTTCTTGTTTGAAAGCAACGTGTGGGAAAAAAAAAAAAACACTAATTACACTGATATTGCAAATGCTATTTTTTACCAGTGTATAATCTCTGTCCTTTTTTTGGTTACAAATTCTTTGGTAAAAAATGTTGGGTAAATGAAGTCTGTTTACTTGACGATATCTCCATCCTCGGCCAGCAGGTGGCAATGTCTTCACAGTGTGATAACTGATGATGTTCTTGGTTCTTTTTCCAGGAGAGCAGAGTAAATGAAATGTTTTGATAAAGGATCAAGCTCTGACATCAGACTGACTCATCTCAGCAGCATTCAAGTCCGACTCAACACTGCACTGCTCTACCATGCCAACAGTTACTGAAACATGAAGCCGAGTACTACATCATCACTCCATGTCTGATTATGCATACAGTACCAGGCATAAGACTTTTTTGTAAATGTTCTCCTCATTGGTGCATTTTGTTAAATGACAACTGGACTGTATTATTAACCAGATCTTTAACAGGTGCAGCAGCTGCTCTCTTGTATGGGGCTTTGAGTGGAATAAAACACAGATGCATGGCAAAGTGATCCCTGATCTCATCTAACACTTGGGCTAAACAAACTTCAGTTCACTGGGGAAATGCTGATGTACAAACAACTTTGACATATAAATTTGAATAATGGGAAAAATGCATTTTGCTCGTATCGTGGATGTTTATTTATGTGACACAGTACTTCATGATTGGGGATAATTCAAACAATTCATTGCTAACTCCCTAAAATCATTGCAGCAGCTGATATTTTCTTTCATGCTGGTTGTGTTTACTCAGAAATTGATCTGTCTTTGCTGCAGGAGTCATGTTTTATTTTTTTCATGCAAACATGCTCCTCACATTTCCAGCATTAAGCTTGGAGTGCAATTACTTGTGCTTTTTTTTTTTTTTTTTGGCCTACTTGTTGAAATAATTTAATTAGCCTAAATAAGATCAAACGTTTTCTTTATATAAACCGTGGGATGTGTAACCCCGCTGCATGTTTGAAACTCTATTATTCTTCATCCTCTCAGTGCAAGTCTGCTTCGCCTCTCGTGTAAGAAGGCTGCCAGCTCCGGAGCTTTAGGACAAGGTGAAACTGTGCCAAGTGAAGATATTATCAGTTCTTTCAGGGCTAAACTAGGATTAGTACATCGCTCATGGTGACCTGACTGCACTGATTATGCATTCACTTCTTAATCTGACCACCATATCAAAATCACACAATGACCTGCTACAAGGGGCTGGATTAGCCGACCATGTAGTGATAACATGTTTAATGCTGACTGTATCGAGGGAACCCCCCGCGGCTACTCATCTAGGTCGTATGGCTAATGACTGCGGAGCAAGTGCACTGTGACCTGCTGTAAGGAGATTATAAGCATTTGAAACATGGCATATTTACTACACAAGACAAGGGATTACACAAAAAATGTACAGTTTAGTGCTCATCCTTTAATTTGAAAGTGTTGTAGAATGTGTTGTTAGAGTGCAAAAAAGTCAATGAACATATCGTCTATGAGGAAAATGTTGAGGAACATCATCACTTCTTTTTCTGTACATTATGTCACCACATGTTTCTGTGTAGTTCAGTTCAGGTTCATGAGATTTATACCCACTGAACCACTAAAACATGACCAGCCACGTCACGAGGGAGCCCTGTTGGCCTATGAGACCCCCACCTCAGGAAATCAGTGATTTACGACAGCATTATGTATCCCTCTAATCTCCTATCCAGGTCATTTAGTGAGGGTTCAGACCTTGACATACAGAGACATAATGAAAGTGGAGGGCGGGACACTGAGACCTGCAGTAAATATGCCGTGTGTGTATTGACACCATAGAATTTTATCACAAGCATGCCTCAACAGGACTTTCATTATTTCAAGGCCAGAGTGTGGCTGAACTGTGTAAACAAGATGAAGAAAAAGATGAGTGATATCTGCAAAACACTGTGTCATGACATCGCACATTTTCAAAATGGAACACATTTGTACCTGATAGCATTTGGCTTTTATCCTCTTTTATCTACAATTGCACTCTCAAGTCAAATTTACTATATTTAGCTATTAACACAAAATCACTTTATACATTTTTGATCATTGAATATAAAAAATGATAAGCAATATTCATAATATCACAGTAGACTTGAAGTTTCCTAACACTCAAGTTAACATAGTTATTATCCTGCATTAGAAAAGATCTCATTATCACTTAATTATGTGCCAGCTGGTTCAAAAAGGCCAGTTAATACGTAGACGTGCCATTTTACTGCATCTGCTGATTGTGACCAAAAAATTTTAAGGGTAAACTACATTAAAATATAGCGCTATATCCAGATCGGTAGATAAAATAAAGATCCCACACTTTGAAATCTGATAAAACGCAGTATTCCTAATAAGGTTACAGTGATATGAAGCTGCCAGCGTTGCTCAGGCTGCAAAAATGTCTTAGTCTGTCATCATTACACAAATATTACTCAATAAATCACATTTGAAGCTTGTGTACAACTGCTGAAAAACACTGTAAACAGCTGCCTAACAGTGAAAAGTACAAAATAAATAATAACTAAAATGGATTATTATTCCGATAAACTGTATGCTTTGGGTGGGTGGGGTTTTTGTCGGGGCCTCTCCAACAGCTGCAGGCGCACTAAAGTACCGAATCGATTTATGCTCCGCTGCCAACATACATATATCAATACTGATCCACAGCACTTGTATAACAAGAGTCATTTCTGACACCAGTCCCTGAGGCTGTGTGCTGTCACTCTCCTTACCTTGGCTGCACTGATCTGCTCTTTCCTGAACCGCTCCAGAGGCATAATCAGCACATCGTTGGCATTCTCAATCTAAAAAACACAGAGACGCACATCATGCACAGGAACACACAAATTCAGTCCCACAGACGTGCAAATATACACAGGCATCTTCAAAGAAAAAGCTTTACTAATAATTGAATTTAGAGCTTCAACATTAACAAAATCCTAATAAGAAAGTTATTATTTCACCCCGATTTCCATGAGATGCCTTTTGTTGTTGAGAATAGCAGCTTTCAATGGAGTGGATCAAACAATTTGCACTGCTGCCAGGGTCACAAAGACATGCGAATTTCCACAACATCACAATAAATACAGCTTAAGTCACTCACCATGCGTGTCCTCTCATCCTCCAGGTTCTGCAGAACGGCCGCAAACTCCTGAAGCGACTTGGCTGAGGATAGTCATGTTGGCAGACAGGAGGGAAAGAGGAAGAGACACAAGAGAAAACAGATGATTGAAAAGAGACAAAGAGGGAGAGGGAGGAATAGTTATTATTTTGGAACGGTGATAATGAGAGAGACGTGATTGCAGGCAAACAGAAAGAGAGAGAACAAATTTGGCGCGAGGTAGCGAGGATGAAGGTGCTTTGTTTCTGCTCGTAGAAATATTTCTAAACTCATGACACAGCAGAGTAATTAACTGGAAATGAAACCACAATTTAGAGGGTTTGTTTCTATGGTGCTTTCAGAGCGAACACAGCTCAGCGCTTGTTTCCCCGCTCGCTGGCAGGCGAGGCACGGCTACATTGTTTGGGTCAGAGTTTCCACTTCAATTGCCTCTGACCCCGTCCAACACTTTGCACACAGACGTACGCGCCTCGTTCTTAACTGAGTGCACTTAGAGCACATAATGAGCATGTGCAAGCTCGCGCACTGGCATGTAAAGATCACGCACATAAAACACTTCGACATCTACAACTTTGATACTCTTCAGCATTAAATTCAAGTTGTCAGATCTTGGAAGTTAAAGAATTGAGATCCGAGTATTAAGAAGAACTTTAGGACTTAATGCAATAACAGTTTAACTAAGTTCAAATAATGCAGCCAAACCTTTTATTGAGCTCAATCCAATTTTGTAGATCAAACTTTTAGAATAATAAACGTGATGTAAATCTAACAAACCCCTTTCTTTAACTTCTATGTTATTAGGGTTGGGCGTTACGTTGACTTCTGATGTAGTGGAGGTCAGTTTGGTGCAAAATCATCGTTGCATCAGAAAGAAGAAAATCCGTTGGACTATGAATAACCTAAAAACAACAGTGGTGTGGTGCAAACCCAGTTGAGCAGCAAGCTGTTCAGGAAAGATAGCCAGGGATAGTTAAACAACAGTAGTGGGTGGGTCGGACCAGAGAGGAGCTGCAGCCTGCACAGGCAGAGTCAGGCAGCATGAGAGGGTGTGGTGGCTGCACACCCTCGTACACAGCAGGCTGTTTGGACAGCAACACACCACATGAGTTCATGGGATTTATAGTAATGTTCTACACGAGCATTGCACATTTGTGTCATGTAGATTACTGTGAGTCAGGTTTGGTTGTGCGTTAACTCTCTGGTTTGAAACAGGTGAGTGGCTAAGAATTAGTAACGCAGAAAGAAAACACAAACAGTCGAGGCTTAATCAAGAGAGGAAAATTTGACGAGTGATTGGAAATCTGCACCGCAAACGGAACTGTAGAGGTTTGTTATTTGCGCAGCAGATGCTCCTGACGCTATTGGAAAAAAATGCTCGGTTGTTTGCACATCTTATAATGACCAAATGAAAGTGCAAGAGGAGAAAGGGATAGTCTTTTGTACTATTTCACAGTAGAGGTAGCTGAAGAAGACTTGAGCCCTCAATACTCAAAAGATTCCAAAAGCAAATTGAAATACTACGATTTAGATAAAAGTAAGATATATCATGACCATCAAAGAAAGCCCAACAGCACAAAGAGAGCTCAAAATGTTGAAATGACAGGGCAAATGATCACATTATTTAGGTTTATAGCCAATGTATAGCTAACGGTACTTTCTTTCTGTACACCACAAAATACTTATTAGTTGCTGAAAAGGAATTAACATTTTTTTTTCTCCCTGTTCTTGAGCCTTCTTGGATTTGTCTGACAGTTAAAATGACACCACTTTTAAGGATTCTGCATGATGGCATTCATCTCAGAGGAGGCTTTGATATCAAAAAGAGATAAAGAACATATTCAGAGCAGATGCATAATTTTAGACTCTTCGAGAAGCACTGAAAATCCAGCTGGCCTTTAAATCAATGCTGATATGACTGTTCTGTTTCAGTGACTATAAATGGCACAGCATTGTCTACTGTCTATTTAAAAAGGCTTTCTTCTCCTGGCACACTGAATGTATTGGATTTCATATCGCTCACCTATGCACATCTCATCATCCGTCTCTGCATCTCCGATACACTGGAATTTAAACTCGTTGAGGGAGTCCGCAAACTTCCTCTTCGCCGTTGACAGACCTGAAAGAGAGAAAGGAAAAAGGCTTACTCATTAACCAGTGAGAGGCAGCGTGCTTTTTTGTGAATAAAGGCCGCATTTTGTGTTTAATGCAGCGTATTCTGTGAGAGCTTACAATGATTCCACAGCCAGCTGTAAAGACTCATAGAAAGCATCGCATTCTTCATTTGAACTGCAGCGACCTGGCCTCAAAACATGTAATACTGTCCACCCATGTATGAGAATATCACTCTTTGTCCTGTTTTTTTTAATTTTTTTTTATGCAGTATGCAAGTGAGAACGAGTGGAAAAAGGGCTAAAGCAGGATAACATGAGTGGGTCCCGTGTGGTGTTAGAGATGGAGGTTGACAGCTCTTACATTTGTACCGAGGTTTTGTGAGCGTTTGTGCTGAAAAGTGCAAAAAGTTCCATTAAGCGTAAGTCACATTAGCCAAGTGAGGCAGTGAAAAGCCTTGGACAGTTGGATGCCTTTCAAATAATACATGAGGCGCTAAAAGCTCCTAGGAGACAGACACTCACAGCAAGTTTGGCTTCCTCTACATTTAAACTCGAGGCAGGGTCACCTTCACTACAACATTTCCTGTTGCTGGGCTGCCTGAGGTCGGCCGCATGGAACAGGATCGCGGCGAAAGACAGAGAGGAGGAAGGAGGAAGACACAAAAAGAGACATAGTTCTAGTGACTTTCTTAGAAACCACATGTTGAGGAGCAACACGCAGCGAGCAGGATCTTGGATGCCATCCTGAAACTGACATAATGAATCAAGGAGCTCCAGCAATTTAAAAATAATGACCGTTTTATATTGATGCTTTGGGGATACTAATTGTTGCTTTACTTCTTTGGTCAAAGAAAAAAAAGAGAGAAAGACTTATAATAAGAGTAGAAGTATGATGTGGTCAACCCTCGCGGGGAAAGCTTCACTTATCTAGAGGGTTGATCTATACAAGAGCTGCACAAGCAAATATGGATTTCAGTGGCGTTTTTATGAACAACAAAAAATGAAATCCAGACAAGGATGCAGAGACTGAGACAAAAAAAAAAAAAGGGAGAGAGAGAGGACACATCAAGAGTCTCAGTGAAAGACAGATGGAAGTCAGGGAAAGGACAGCGAGTGTGGAGAGAGAAGACAGACAGAGAGTAATTGGCCATATTCATGTAAATACCACAGGTCCTCCATGCAGATCTGTGCAGCTTGCCAGTCAGAGAAATGAAACACAGGCCTCGCAGCTCGCGCATCGGCTGCCAGAAAAGTACACATGCTGGCATGCACGCATGCACACACACACACAACTTTCTGTCTTGGGACTGACTCAGAAAAGCATCGTAGGATGTCAGTGAGCAGTGAGTCACAGTGGCCCTGTATCATCAAAATAACTAAAGAATGACCAAAATGAGACCACACTTCAACCTAGAAGGATAAACTGCGGTTTTAGAGCACCATTCAATGTCCAGTAAAGGGAAAAAAAAGATGTTAGTTCTTCCAGTAGTCCCCTAATGCCCTGTATTTTGTCACGTCAAGTTGGCTCTGGAGCAAAATCGTGTTAAAAGCCAAATTAATTATTACCTCAATAATACATTTACAATAAGAATCACTTAATACCTACAAGTACCTATTCATTGATTGTATTTGTACATTTTTTTTAATAAACAGCTGGTATAAGATTTAAATTTAATGGTGGAATTTTTCAATCTCACGCCATAAATATCAGCTCCAAGACGATTCCGAATGTTAATAATTACCTGAAATTGATAGTTTGGTTAAAAGAAAAAAGAGAACCATTATTCAGTATATCTTTAAATCCCTTGTGCAGCATTTAAGTGATTAAACACACTCTTTTCCAGCTTGAAAACTATCACCTCTGTAATCAGCAGCATTACATAACAGCAAACGAGGTCGCACTGACAACAATTCCTAATTATACGACGGCACATCGCACGTTTTTCTCTCACCTTTTATTTCTATAGCGTTTCATTTGTTCTGTCTGGCGGCGTGGGTGTGTTATTTTCAGTATGGGTGGCCTCGCTGGGAATCAAATCCAGCTCTGGCACCAGTGATGTCACGCTCCGAGCCGCACCAAACTATATCTCTTTCTACGCTTTCAGTCTCGCTCTTACTTCTCCGCTCTCTTGTTTTTGGCCTCCGTCTCCATTCCCTCTGCTTTCTGACTGCTGCTTTCTCTCCTTCCTGCCACTGACAGTTCCTCTCAGCACCATGTGAGTGAAACGTGCCCGTCCTTGTTAATTTCTTCACTCTGGCTCCAGCCATACCCCATGTGCTCTCCTTCATAAACATCAAAACTGACCACAGACCAAAGAGTAGGAAAACAGACGGGTATTAAAAAAATATTGCCTCAGATACACTTACATTTGCACTACACCGAATGTACAGTATATTATTAGTTTGGGATTATAGGTGTATTCTAGTAGTTCATGTGGAACAGTTACACAGTCCACCACTTTTACTTTATTTTAACCCTTTGAACCCCCGAAACCAGCCGGTGGGTTTGATTGGCATTGTGCCTTTTAAAAAAACCATATATCAGAGCCAGAAACAGTAAAAACTGAATGGTCCTTGAAATACTCATCTGTAATGTGTCCGTCTATGTGGAAAATTCTGAAATTTCAATCAAAATCACTGTATTCTGCATGTCTCGTTTAAAAATTTGCAAAAATAAACCATTTGCCATAACAAGACTCTGTAGAAAAACAAGAAATTCTGTGCTCCTCTATGCAACCATGAAGCCAACAGCGATTAAGTTGGACCCAACAGCCATGTGATAAAAATTCAAAGATGTAAGGCTTTATACAGAGAAAACAAATGTCTACATTTTTTTTTTTTTCCAGTATTTGTAAACCCCGTCTTCACCTGAAAAATGCTGTTGATTTTTTTATATGATTTATAGAAGTGCCAAACTGCACAGAAGACATTTTTGAGTTCCCTCTACTTCTAGTCACGGTTGCGCTGTTTCCATAAGTGTTCAGCGGGTAAAAATATGACAGGAGCAAATAAAGAGGAAAAACTGCTAGGAATTCAGAGGGTTAATCAGGTTTTAGTAGTACATTCATTCATCAGAATACTTTCTGATGAGCCAAACAGACTGAGCTTATGGTCATATTGTACATGTTGTGGAGAGAAAGCAGCTGGAGCAGCAGATGCAACAGTTTGAGGTTTGCAAGTTCACAAAGACTATTATGTCACTGACGTGTTTCTTGCTCTCTGATTTATTGAGGACGTTGTGACAACGTGGATGTGTTACCTGTTACAACTCCTGTGTCTGCAGACTTTAACGTCTTAATGGTGAATGGAAAAATAACTTGTTGCTTAAAGTCCTGAAGTGGAACACTATGTTAGCTGCTAAGGTCCTGCTTCCAAATGAACAAACTTTGTTGGCTTTGTATTTCAAAGATTAAAGAAGAGTTTTCCAAGATGCTACAATACAGTTACAGACTAATACCAATTAAAAGGTTTGTACACAATAGGAGTTTTAGTGAATCCTGTGCCTATTTCAGCAACAAGTATTCTGAAAGACTGACTTCAGCTTCTGCTGTGTAGGGAACAAAAAAAAAAAACTGGCCCATTGTGAATTTTTCTGTATAACTTTGAACATCTGTGCAAATCAGTGAGCTCTGAGAGAATCTCTTATTCTGATTCTGAGCGTTTTGGAATCATCTCATCCGTCTGATTACAGAGAACAAACATCGAGCCACCACTGTCTGATTTTAAACTTCTACCACATCTGCTAATATGTTCCAGAAATGACTAACTACACAAGCCTGGAAGAGCTCTCTCAGAATGTCACATCATTTCTAGAAATCTTACATTATAAAACATACATGCTGAGAGAGAAACATTTTGACATTGCTGTTTTAAACTTGCGCTCTCCTAATTAAAACTATTCATCCATCCATTATCTATACACCGCTTAATCCTCACTGGGGTTGCAGGCAGGCTGGAGCCTATCCCAGCTGACTTAGGGCGAAGGCAGGGGACACCCTGGACAGGTCACCAGTCTATCACAGAGCTACACTTGGAGACACTTACGGACAATTTAGAATCACCAATTAACCTCAACATGTTTTTGGACGAGGCTGCAAGGTGGATTGGTGGTTAGCACTGTTGCCTCGCAGCAAGAAGGTCACCAGTTCATGTCCCGGTGAGGACACCCCTGCGTGGAGTTTGCATGTTCTCCCCGTGCAGCGTGGATTCTCTCCGGATTCTCCGGCTTCCTCCCACACAGTCCAAAAGCATGTTGAGGTTAACTGGTGATTCTAAATTGTCCGTAGGTGTGAATGTGAGTGTGCTTGGTTGTCTGTCTCTAAGTGTAGCCCTGTGATAGACTGGTGACCTGTCCAGGGTGTCCCCTGCCTTCACCCTAAGTCAGCTGGGATAGACTCCAACCCCCCCGCGACCCTAGTGAGGATAAAGCGGTGTATAGATAATGGATGGGTGGATGTTTCTGGACTGTGTGGGAGGAAGCCCGAGAACCCGGAGAGAACCACGCTGCACGGGGAGAACATGCAAACTCCACGCAGAAAGATCCTTCAAGTTTAATCACTTAGGACTGTAATGAAAAACAAACTCACAAGCACGCATTTGTGTTTAACTCACTTGCCCTTGGACGATGTCTCATTGTACATTTTGGCAAACAGTGTGATGAGGTAACAGAACTTTTTTTTCTGGCTCATATATCCAGATACATCATGTGTGTAATAGCACTCCCTACAGACTTTTTCTTCTCGATAGATGCTGGCAACACTGACACATACAAACACACATATACATTCATACGTCTGTGTACACACACACACACACACACTACACAGCAGCGCAAAGCAGCACTCTCAGCTCGCTCAAACCACGTTTTCAAATCAAAACCACATTGTTGGCCGATATGATTCTGTAAAATCTTGCCAACACAAATGAATTAGTATAAAACAAAGAAAGAACTGCATGCCACAACAAGTACATTGTCCAGAGAGGCTTTCATGTCAGAGCAGGTCTGCTTACAGATGTATACAAGCAGTAGTCCGGTACCATTTATGGTATCTGTTTTAAAGCCCTGGTTCACAAGTTCAAGCCTCTGGTTAAAGAACAGTTAACAAACGTCTGTGATGAACAAATTAAAAATAGCACTTAGGTGGCGAGTCAAAGCGTCACATAACCGACACACTGAGTTACAACTGCGAAAAAGAAAACAAAACCCTCATATCCAACAGTATTTTTGGATAGATACCACAAAGAAGATAATTCTGGTGATGTGAACCATTTATACGATAACTGGACATGTGTCACAAATTACAGAGTGGCTACATTTGACTAACTCTGGCCCATTTAGATACAATTATCCATGTAAAAAAAAAAAAAAAACAGAATTGAACAACATGTGATGTTGACCCTGCAGCTACAGCAGCATTCCATCCCTGGTATTGCTGCGTAGGTCTGTTGTTAATGTGATAAAAATCAAACACTGGACAGAAGATATGCGAAATATTTTGAATATGCTTTATCAGATTTGCAGCCGAAAGAAAAAAAATGCCTCATTGTTGGCAGCGATCAGATGCAGGATGCACAGATGATGATGCTCTGCTGTCACCACTGCTTAGTGTGATGTGTATGTGTGTGTGTGTGATGTGTGTGTGTGATGTGTGTGTATGCATGTGTCCGGGCAGGAAGGACAGCAGAGGACATGACGACTAAAAATAAGCGACCCTGTTGACACTCGCCTCTTTGTCCCCTTCCCCTCTTCTCTCACACTTACACAACAGAATTCTTGCCATGCTCTGCTCCTTCACTTCCTTCTGAGCTCATGACACCGACCAGTGGAGACACACAAAATACTTGAAGGCCACTCGGAGAGATAAATGCCCTATCTTGTAACTTCAAAATTTGAATGTTACTTCCTGTGCCCATGCTCCACCATGAAATTCAACTTGGTGGTTTTCGCAAAATCTTGCTTACAAACAGACAGAGAATTGGCACTAATCACATGCTGCAGCCCTCTCATTAGCAGAGAAAAAATGCCAAGCAATCATAACACATAAACTTACACAAAAATCTACTTACACAGAAAAAATAATGTCATCCTAGCTCCACTGTAAAGACGTATGCATTCCTTATAGAATAGTTGTGGTGCATCACAACCTGGGTTTTGTTTTGAATAAGATTTAACTTACTCAAGTTAACTGCTGAGATCCGTAAATGTGAAAATATGTTAAATATTAAAAGTCTTGGGGGGAAAACCTGAGTAGTCGGACAAGTTTTAAATGAACTCATGTGTTAGTCAAACTTACTTTAAAGCAAAATCGAAGGTAAACAGTAAAATTGTCACTCGTGACTCATAACCCTAACCCTAACTAACTGGTTCAACCCCAAACTGACATGCTTGCTGACCTTGTGTGTCCAGTTTTCCGGTTCATATTACTCAGATTATTTCTGACACTTCAGGAACCTCCACATAAAGGGGTTTTGAAAATCAAACTAATTTCTATAAACATTTCCACCCTCCCTTACTGGAGCAGTGTCTTTCGTGATGACCACTTCAGTTTATTGGCCACATGACCGGGGTAAGAGGATTTGAATTTTGGCACAGTCGGGTGATAACACTCAGTAAACAGTGTAAGCAGAGCAACATACCAGGAAAAAAAAACAAGCATTAGATTGTAACAGAGCAAATGTACCAGTTTGGGGCTGAAAAAAAAAGATTTTTTGACTTAAATGAAATAAATCTGCAACTGCACTCAGTAAAGCAGTTTTTTGTTTGTTTGTTTGTTTAAGCAACAGCACCTAAAATACACTGGTGCAAGATTCTACAGCATGAGCGTTCATTAGTTTTCTTAGTCTGCTATAAAAAAAAAAGAAACTTACTAAAAGCTGGTCAGACAAAAAAAAAGTCATCTTAATTAACAAATTGTCCTCTGATCAATTGCGATAAAGACATTTATAAAATAAATAAATCAAATCAAATACATTGTTATTTTCAAGGCCAAACTATTAATAAGAAAATACTTGTCAGGTTAATTAAAAAATAAAATCAATCACCCTGTAACGACTAATGACCGTGCAAGGGTGTAGTAAGTGTTCTGAAGACGGTAAAAAAATAAAAAATAAAATAAAAATGTCCTGAAGTGGTTTGAAAAGCAAAGGGAAAACCATGAACTGTCAGTCACAATTAACTGAGCAGCCATCTCTTTATTGAATATCACATGCACAAGTTCTGAAAGAGGGTTTGCTTGTTGTGGTGGCGAAACCGATGAGAGGAATCCTGTCAGCCTGTCACATGCTCGGTCCACAGTTTAACAATGACATTTGAAGGACGGTGACTTGGATACCATCACTGCAGGAATGTGGCACATCACCCCCCCCCCAAAAAAACGCAGTGAAACACACATGCAGCACTGTAAGTTCCACAAAAAGGAATCTGTAATTAACCACAATCATGCAGCAGCACCACAACGGCTGCTATGTGTGTCAATTCGCAAACACACACAGACACGGTCCAAAGAATGGGCCAGTGTGATATCAACAGGATATCCAGCAGTAGCTTGAACCCCGCAGTAGCTTTGTTCCACAAGCATGTGAATAGAAACTCTATTCATCAAGTGGGACAAGCGCGCACACACACACCACACTACACACACTCACACGCGCGCACGCATGCACGCACGCTATTCATCTGTGCAGACAAAGACAGATTTCAGTCTCCTCAGCTAATTCTTTACATGACCCAGCAGCCAAGCAAGGACAGGGACAGGCTCAATTATATAGTGAACAATTGTAAAATCACAGTTTGGTATATACAATATTAGACTGATACGATTTGTTGTGGAAGAGTTCAACTTAGGACACCTTTTTTTAAATTTAAAACATTAATATCACAGTGTAAGCATTTATTTTGTGTTGCTCTTATTCCAAAAAAAGGAGCAATATTCTTCTTAATTCAATATGCTTCCACATGTGGCCTGTGTTAGATGAGAACTCATTACAATTCCAAGTTATGTAAACTAGAGTATTAACTGTTCAAAAGCTTCTTCTCAAGCCGTGCAGAGAAAAGTTATGTTATGTTTCTCAAATATGCCAGAAGCAGACATGATAAATTATGTTGCCTTTTCATCTGACTTCAGAGGTCATATGAACAAGTTCAGTTCTATGTTTTCATACTGCAATAAATATTTGGGTCCACAAAGGAGCCTGTCTGATATTTAAGGCTGATAATGATATCAATATTTAACAGCTGTAAATATCGGACCCATTATTTGAGACTGTACAGTATAAACATTCAACAAATTTGATTCCCTGATCTTGTACGTTAAATTCCCTCAATTTTACACCAATTAACTAAGAGAAGTGTTATCATTTTCATGTCCAGAGCTTAAAACTAAAGGGCTACTAGATGCTAACATGTCAATACACAACCAAAAACACACACATCTGTCTCAAAATTAAACGCCTAAGTAACTATCCCTTGGCCACATACAGTTGCTAAGCGCTAAGAATTTGTATCACGTTGCTGGGATAGAGCTGTTTACACAGTCACATTTCCGGGCCTCATCTCTCTTTTGGAGACAAAAAGTGATCACTATAATATAAATCATCACATTTTTTGATAAAATCTAGTTTTGAAGTTAAGGTTAGGTTGGGTATTGGTTAAATTTAGGCAAGTTAGTCATCATGGTTACAGTTTAAGTATATCTCCATGAAATCAAGCTAATATAATGTCCTCTGAATTGATAGAAATTGTATGTGCATGTGGGACAGCGAGGCAGAGGGCAGGATAGACAGAAAAACATCACTGACACCTCAAAAGCGTCGATAACGTCCAAGTCAAAAATGGCTGCAGCATCACAAATACAATTGAAACCTTGCGAGTTCTAATCTAACATAACATCTATCCGGTATCTTTCCTAACTCAGCAATAGCATAAGTTTTCAAAAGCAAAAAAAAAAACAAGAATAATAAATGCCTAACGTAAGTGGATGTCATGAAAAGTTGAACAGAAAGCCCCGGTAACATGGGCAGGCTTTCCTGTTGGACTCAGCACACAAGGTCAGTTTGACATTTTGTGCAGAGGAAACACTACTTTCATGGCAACAATAAGCCACAGAAGCAGGGAAAGTGTGTGAGAGTGAAAAGACGAGGAAGTGGACTTCTTTCAGGCGTTGCCGTGGTGAGCGCAAGTTGAGGGGGAAGCTGGGGTCAAAGGTCACCTTTCGTCAGCTCCATCAGCTTTATGGGAAGCTAACTGAGGAGCTGCATATTGACGCACAACATATACTTGCTCATCGCTCTTCCTCTACCCACAGTGAAGCGTAAATGGGTGATTAAGGTCAAATCTGGTCATGAGTGTAGATCCTTTTACACAACCACATTTCAGATCCATCATCTGCTGGTAATACAATCCACCAACACAGCTGGAGAACAGTACAAAAAAAAAGGCTGTTCAGTGCTGTTAAGTCAATACCATCTAATACCTTGTCATACAGTCCCTGCGGGCTGCGTAAAGTGGGTTAATGTTTGGAGGTGAAGGGTGGATCATTAATCGCAGTGGAATCAAATTCAGCCTCTTCAGTCATCAGAACACTGCAGCATAGATGGTGTTAATTTTATGGCTGACTAGAGAAACACAATACGAGTGTGTCTATCAACAGTGTATGAACAAAAAAAGTCACTTTTAATGTTTTGTTAAGGCACAAGAGAAATCAAATCCACAACCCCTTCGACACTGTGTCAGTTTGAGTTGGACGCAGCAACGATAACGTCACTTCGGAGATCGAAAGAAAGCATCAGAGATTGGCAGGGAAACTGGGTGAAAGAGAGGAAAAACAGCTCAGAGTTGTACTTTATCTCATCACCTTCTAAGGGCTAAGCTGGCTGCCTGTACAGTAAATATGTCATCGGGACAAGCTGCAGCCAAGATGCTCGAAACAACCTCCAGGCTGTAGCTTACTCTTTACACAAACAGCCCTGCACACATGCAGGAGGCACATGCATGCAAGTGCACAAACATGAATGAAAGTCTGCAGCCAGGCTAGTGGCTAGGTTGGGTTATACTTAATGCACAGGCATACTTTGAGCTAAATGCTAAGCTCAGCATGCTAACATGACAAAGTTAACCATGTTTACTATCTTACTTTGGCATGGTAACGTGCCAATATGTACAACTGAGGAATGGGGATTGTTTTATAGATATTTAATCATAAAACGAACAAAAAAAAATGACTAATACGATGGTATCAAAACTATTAGAATTAATACGAATGAGAAAATCAATGGCTGAACCAAACTTGATGATCATTCATCTAATAGTTGTCAAGATGTTAACTCAAGGGGGGAAAAAAACAGAGGATTTCTAAGTTTTTTCATCCTTTTCATCAACAAGTTTTGAGATGTTCAGTAGGATTTACACAATTACAGATATCACTTCATCTAATAAACAATAAAAAAAAATCCATTTTAAGAATTAAGGCAACAAAAAAAAAAATGGTGGCCACCTGCAAGTGTCCTTTTCTGGCATAGGCCTTCATTAGGAGCTGAAGGCATTTGAGATCTATGGCTAAAACCTTTAGAAATATCTGATCATGTGTAGGAGTGTAAAGTTCTATTCTAGACTGATCTACACACATCTTCAAGGTGTGCACTGGATTCTATGAATGAGGCTGTTTCTAGTTTCATATTCACAAAAGCAAAGATAAAGACACCCTTTTGAATTACTTCCTACACTGCGCTGAATCTCTTCACGGTACAGGGTAGCTCAGGATACATCACTGCAATGTATTAGCCTCATAGTTCCCCCTCCTATAACAAGGCGGACACACATGTGTGCTCCGGGGCCATTCAAACCCTTCTCGACCACATCAACTGAAAAGAAATGTCGAAACACACGCACATGGGTGCATACGCTCATACACGGTTTCTGCATACCTCTCAATCACACACTAATTGCCACCACTTGTATAAATACTCCTGCTGGTGGTTGAACTACGGGCTGACACACAGACCTGAGGCCTAATACCACAGTCATACCCCCCACTGACCCCCGACACCAGCCATCCACTGTCAGTTTTATTTTTAACATCCGCTTAACCACAGAGGAAGGAAATGAGTTCATATTAAAGATTTTAAATTCAACACTGGTTTGGATTTCTTCTTTTTTTTTTTCTTCTCCACATTTCAAAATAGTGAATGAAACTCGCTGAATTTTGTATACACCTCAAAACCTTTAACATCATCAATCTCTGCAGTTTTGTTTACTTGTCCGAGACTGTGATCTCTACATGCAGGTCAGGAACTTTTGTTTTTATATTTACTGCAATAATGTTTGCCAGCAGCAGCCCTGTGGACCATAAAAACCACCGAGCAGAGATGGAGCTTCCTTGCATGTGGGAATCATGACAGTAAACACACACACACAGAGGTACTACGGAGGGTATTCACTGGCCCGCATTTGGAACCACTTATAAAAGCAAACATGGGCCAACACATGACACAGCACCGGGGTTGACAAAGCAGACCCACACTGGAAACGCTCCCTTTGTCTATCTCAGCAGATGGCTTTCATCACATGTGAATGTGTCGGAGCAGCAACTGAGGGCACAAGTGTTTTTTTTTTCTGTGTGTGAATGAGAGTGTGTCAGTTGTACAAGTTCCCTGTAATTAGCGGAACAGATCTTTTTCACTTTCCCTTTACATCCAAACTTTCATCAGGATAAACAATCTAAAAACAACTTGCATGCGCACACGCCCCGCTTGCATCTTCATTCCTGTTTAATGACTGTCAAGCTGCCCATCCCAAGGAGGGACCCCATGGAAGGAATTTAAACAAAGGCCGAGAGAAAGAAAAGAGACATAAAACGAGATGAAATCATCTCGGAGAAATCCTCTAAATCTCCCTGAGATTGTAAAGTCAATGAAGTGACTGTGCTGGTTTACGGTGGCTTTTCTTTGCCCTGTAATAGCACTGTGCTCATCAGAAACTGGCTGAATGGTGGTCAGAGGCCAGCAAAGTGATCAACAATGGCTAAATAAAGCCTGGGAACAAAAGAAACCATACAATGACAAACAAAGCCCCAACTAGAATGAACTGAGAGTTGGATGGTGAAGTAGGGGGGAAGGAAGGGTTGAAGGAAACAGAGAGAAGCAAGAGGAAGAAAGTCATATAGTTGTAGCGACGGGAAGGAGGGAACTGAGCTGAGAACCAGCTGTAAGAGAAGGAAATGTGAACTGTTGCTGTTTCCAGATTGAAGGAGACACAGAAGAGAATAGAGGTTTTGGGGATTAAGGCATATAAGAGAACTCTGGGATATGAAAGAAATATTATTAATCAATATCATCTATTTTCAAAATAAGACGTGCACTTAAAAAAATCATTAGTTTCACCATATGTGATGTGCCTTAATAGCTTTTAGGTACAATGTTATGGTCAGATTGCAGTGAATTGTTTTGTCTTCCATTAGTTTGAAGGAAAATATAGTCATTCCCTTGACAAAAGTGTTTTCCAAACTATATGTTAAATTTACTAACCAAGAAATCCCTAATCTGTCAATCAATCAGGGCTGCAACTGATCAATAATTCATCCACTATTATCACTAGCAGGAAGAAAAACACTTCGTAAACTTAATTAAATTATGAAATAAATATTAAATAAAACCCTTCAGTCAAAGTTAACATCTTCAGATGTTTGATAATACCTAATTGTGGTATTATGGTATTTTTTAATGAAAAAAAAAACAGCAAATCCTCAAATTTCAGAAACAGATATTTGACAATTTGCCTTGACAAATGACTAAGCATTTAACTGACAAAGCATATTAGTGCTCATCTCAATTTCTGTGGCCAAATCTGCTTTAAAAATCCAGCACTGGTCAGGCTCAAACAAATATACAAAAATGTCAGACCTCCATGAAGTCTAGATGTTCAAATATCTAACCATTCGCTGTGCTTCTTCACCAAGTCAGTGAAACAATAAACGTCCAACCACTTCTCAGCATCTGTGGATAAATTTCAAACCCCCCTGGATCCAAAATCAATTCTAATAGTTGGAAATAATCTGTGTAGATGTGGAAGTTGAAGAGAGAGACACTGTACATCAGTGAGGCTTTCTCCCTCCTCTTGTCCCAGGCCACATAGCTATCACATCCTAGAAACAAGCACAAAGAAGCCAGACCACGACAAGGAGCAGGAAGTCCAGTTTCTGCGTCTCTCTGTTCTTTGACTCTCTCGTAATGTATTTCTCTTTCATGTTCATTCCTCTTATCTCTACCTCCCAGTCTTTTGTTATTTTCTATATTTGTTTTTGTTTATTCCCTGTCAGATTCTCTCAGTTTTATGCTCTGTCACTCATGCCTCCCCTTCCTATACCTCACATACTCCCTCTTACTCTTTCAACCTCTCTCTCTCTCTCTCTCTCCCCTCGCTCTCATTTTGGCACTGCCACGCCTGCTGCTGACACAGCGAACAGAGACAACCAGGGAGGTTTTCCTCTCTCGTTTTTAAAAAAGAGCATCTGCGGGGTGAAATCATCCTGCAGACTGCCGGCTGCCGCTGGAAAAATCCACAGCAGGAATGTAGGACAATCTGACTTGGAATCCGAGTGGAGGACACGCATCCAAAAAATGCCCTGCTCTGGCTAAAACTGACCTCGTAATTCAACGGAAAACACCAAGGTTTCGGCCAGTTTTATAACATTCTAGTGAAATGGGGAGAACACAGACACCACAGGTATCTGCGAGTCTGCAACAAGCATTAGAAAAAAAAAAGACTGGCATTGTAACAGTTTATTCTTGGAACTACCTCAGGTGAGCAACATCACCCACTGTGTAGAGATTTCAGGTTGCACACCGTCACCACTTTTGTTGTTTCCTGTGAAAATTAATGGATGTGCCCACCATTCGTTTGTATTTTTGCTCGGAAGATCTGATGCTTTTCTTTGGTTTCCATCACTGTAAACGGAACAACTTTTGACCTCAATTAAACAATACAGCAGTCATTAGGACACAATGTCTGGGCTATGGGAATGTCTAAACTCATCATTTTCCACAATATTCTGACAATTTATAAACCTAACCTTGATTTAACCCTTAAGGGGGGCAAGTGACCATATTTGGTAACCTCCTTGAACGTTCAGTATGTCCACCCTGTGCCTCTCCTTATTTTTAATGTTAGGCACCATATTTTGCCTAACATTTTTCAATCTGCTACAAAAATGTACGTCATACTGCCCGATTTGCAGAAATACATTTATTAAGCAAAATTTCAGTGCAAGACCCTCATCCGGCAAATGGGTTGGTATAAAAAAAGAGAAGCCACCTTCAATAGGAAGTGGCTGTAACTTAGTCACCAATGAACAAACGCCACATGTCATATCAAGGCAGGAAATACAAAACATTCCAACCTATGACAGTTTTAAATAACAGAGAGAAAATAAACACATCCCAAAAGCTATTTACAGACATGGATAACGCGGGTTACTTTGTCTTAAAACTGCCACAACAAGTTCTCATACTTGGTTAACCCCATAGTCAAGTGGTTACAGCGAATACCACATGAACGCCAACACCTTCGTCCCCGGGTCGATTCCCGGGTGGCCCAGACCTTTACTGCATGCCATTCCCCTGCTCTCTTTCCCCACGTTTCCTGTCTCGCTCCACTCCGACTCTCCAATAAAGTGGCAAAAAAATAAATAAAAATAGAAACTATTTTTCATACTTGAACACCAACTGGTGTCAGAATATCCTCGACTTTTGGACTTCTGGTTAATCAAGTCAAGCAAACCGAAGACATCACTGTGGAAAAATGGTGCAGTCCTCCGCTAAACATCTCATTTAATGGCATTCCCTGATATGACAACCATGACTTACTCGGAGGCCAGGAATGCTCTTCAAAACAGGAAATGTAAGAGAATATATGACCTTCCCTTTTCACAGTACTTGCAGCGAAGTTCATGGAATGACAGAAACACACCAAGACACAGACGCTAAGTGACAGACACAAACATGCTGACAGTGGAGGGAAAAGCAGGACTCTGGTAGACAAGGTGAGAGACACAGAAGGAAGCAAGCCAGAGGATGTCAGAGTGGTTTTCCTTCTGTTGTGGCTTGTTGCAGTTGTTCTGAGCTGCCTGAGAGACTTTGTTGTCCCACTTGAGGTCATCAGTGGTACAAGACAAGCTAAAAGCCAACACAAACAGTGGAAAAAGAACATCTCAGCTTTATCCGTGTGCCAGCAGCTTGTGAATAAATCATGCTAAGGTAACAACGCCGCGTAAATCTTTCACACATTTTTCCGTCAGCTTTGCCCGAAAGCGTTCTCAAACGATGAATCAAAACACTACCTGAGTTTGGCTTTAAACGCTTTAAATAAAGTCATTTTCCCTGGAACGACACAACATCCATGCAGCAGTGTAGAGGCCTGTTGGACACAGTACAGATCAAACCAGTTTGGCTGGAGTGGTGATAGGAGAAAGGGAGAGTAGAGAGGGTGGAAACCACACTAACCAGATTAGTGCCAGTCTCCAAATAGCCTTCGTCCACTTCCTCCTCTACGCCCGACGCAAACCTGACCTCTGTTCTCTGCTCTCCAGACAGCAACACAAACATGGAGGAAAACACTGCCTACAGCTCTCTCTGAGACCTAATCTGTGACCTTGTGAACTCAGTCATACTGAAGCTATTGTTTACTGCTGCAAAATTTAGAACATTGGCACTGAGTGATAAACTAATCAAGTTTCGGGCATGTGTTGCATTCACGTCAGGGACAATCACATATAAAGGGGGCTGAAAAAGACAGATGACGAACTAAACACGCGTGGCTTTTTTTTTTTCCAAATGCAGAGTTTGATTTGAATCTGCACAAAACAGTGCATTAATACAAATTTAATGCCACTTCTTCTTCAGTTACTAAAATGGATGATGGGATGTTGAAAATGTTCAGCTATGCTATATCTCACAACAACAACTGGAAGATCTGACCTTTCAGTTTGTGCCTGTATTGGTTAACAAAAAAGTACAGAAAGTCAAATTTGCTAAATTTGAGGAGACATTATTGTGGTGTATTTTAATGCAGAACTGACAAATGCAAAATAAGCAGAATTTAAACCATTGTATCTGCCATGCCAGTCTCGCACACATTACATGGTTAATAAAGTATCCTGAAGATGCCAGCTCTGCAGCATGGCAACTTGCCTTCCATGGATGCCAAACTCACTTACAACTGAATACTTGGATAAAATGCTGGTGAATTAGCTGCCAGCATGCTGCCTTAGAGCCAGCGCTGACTGTACTGAAGACATTGTAAAGACGCCAATGTTCTCTGTCTAAGACAACACAGGACAGCAGCTCTGAGCGCAGACTGTGTGACATTTACCAGGAAATAAATCAGCAGTCTCTAACAGGCTTGGCTGAAAGCCTCCCTGACCTCATTCCATCAACTCTTATGAGATAGACGGAAGAAAGGATTGAGAGAGAAACTAAAGAAAAAAGATCGAAATTTATAAATGACGGAAAAATGGGGGAAAGGTTATCTTTGTTTGACTTGCATAAAACTAGTTTCTTTTTATTTTGGTTGTTGCCAAGTTAGTCTTACCCAACCCCTTTAGTAGGTAATCACTGGGCGTCCTGTCCTACTTTCTTTTACCAGTTCCAAAATATAATGGCTTGTTAAATACCAAAAACTGGCAGTGAATTGAGGATTTTACAATGCAGTGAATGGTCATTAAATTTAGTATGTGGCTCTGACTAAGTAAGCCTATATACATTATTAATGTGGCATAAAGACAATAAAATTAGACAAAACATATAAATCTACGAATAAGATAATGTTCTATGCTAAAGTATTAACTGGGACATTCCCCATGACAAGTGAGCAGTTTCTATACACATGGGATGAGCTTGAGATGCAGCTAGGCTAAAAAGTGGACTGTGGACTGACATTAATTTCAGAAATAACATGATTATTCAAAAATTTGATCAGCAGAAAATTACTCATTCACAATTCTGACAAAATAATCATAATTAAGGTTCACATTTAACAGTTTTTTCTTCAAACCAAACTTTCATCCAGTCACCTTATCAGTGAGAGAATGATGAATGCCCCAAACTCAGGTTATTTGATTACAACTAAAATGTTTCCTGGACAACTGAGCAACAGCCATTTACTGATGAAGACAAGAGATGCGGGTGAAAGCTTCAAAGAAAGCTAGTAAGTAAGCTGCCGCTACTTTTGACTGAGTTCCTGCCTTTTTTTATTAATTTATTTGTTTTTTAATGAAAATACTCCAATATAAAACTTCACTGTTGTTCTTTGTTATACAAGAAAATTTACTGAATGCTTTTGGTCAGAAAAAAACTTAACACTTTGTAAATGTAGGTTCTCTGAAAATTTAATGGGCATTTTTTTCTATTTTCTGAGATTTCACAGAAATTTCATTGAAAAAAAAACAACCATGAATTGATAATTACAATAAACATTTGTTGAAGGCCTGATTTGGCCATAATATTCATTCTGAACACATTTTACACACCAGTATGTGCTATATGTGGTATTTTGTTTTCCCAGGCTTATAGTGCAAACTTTCTCTACATTCCTTATCACAGCTCTGGGAAGTTTGAAACAAGAAATGCCAAACATGAACAAGAAGAGGAAGTAAGGTCTCCATCTAGATTGTTTTCCAGACAGAAACACTGAACCCAAACGTTGACATGGGAACATTTTGTGACATTATAGCACCGGAAATATTGTATATGTTGTAAATACTTAGAGCTTATCATATGAACCCCTGGAACTCTTAGCAATGAATGGATTGCTGCATTTACAGCTTCACAGAATGAGTTGCCTTTTACTGCTAAATGAGAAATCTGTCCGTTTTCAAATTCAACAGTCAAAGCTGATGGTAGACAAACTCCTGACATACAGGTGGTGGATTTAGATAACTTTCTGACAACTTATTCTAGATTATTATTTAATGTCAAATAATTTGTCGTTTTATCGAACAGTCAAAACCAAATAGTTTTGCATTTTTTACTGTGAAAAAAGCAAAGCATTTTTGACAAACAACATACTTTTGGCAGTAAAAATGATGTTTTTGTGCAACATCCGTGTGGACAAACTTAAACTCATAAACACTGGCAACAAAATCAAAAGACAAAGCCTGGAGCTCCGGGGGCACACTAAGGGAACATGGCCTTAATTCTTTGCTTAGAGCAAAAAAGAAAAGTGGAGGATCCCATTTTGCTTTTCTGAGCCAGTGAACACATACACAGTCTGAATGGCCACCACATGGCAACCTTTAACTTGGCCAAGGACCAGTTATCCACTGAATAGATGCACAGAAGTCATCTTGTTGTGCATCCAGAGCAGCAGTCTGACATTCACCAGGCAGCCTGGTAGCAGGCACCCCCACCCCACCCCCTCTCACCTCGCTGCCTTTTATGTGCTGTGGCAGCAGAGAGTCTTCTGGAGGTATCCGAGGTTTTCAAAGAAATCTATCTTCAAACAGAATACGGGAGGAGGAATGAAAAAAAAATTGCACTTTGATCTTTCTCTGGATGCAGAGTCTAGCCTACTAGTCTACCTCTGAAGATGCCTTTATGAGCCACTCTCTCTCACTCCAGCTCATTCTTGCTACCTCTTTCTCCTTCCCTAGAGGCAGAGAAATATGCATCTAAATTAATATTCTTTTGGCTCCATGGATAAGCCTCGAAATCCTTCCCACCAGCACCCAACCCCCAACAGACCCCCGCCATTGCCAGCACTGTAACCTCAACTTTCAGCAAGCCAAACCCCAAGCACCTCCAAGCTGTAATCTCCCGTCTCTCGTCCCTCATTAATCCTTCATTCTCCCATCCCAACCTCTCCTGTCAAGATGTTACTAGGTTATCAGGGTAATCCTATTAGTTCACCAAGATTTAAGTGTCAAGTATGGCCCCTTCAGCACACATTTCCTAACGTGCATATGTGCATTCGCAAGAAGAAAACTCAGGGTGTCGTTTGTCATTTGCAAATGTGCTGAATTTTACATGACCATAGCTGCAAGGCAAACTAATACAGCAAGTAATGATTTGTCCCAGCGTGCATGAGTTCATGCTGCTGTGCGTACGCATGCATGTGTGAGCAAGCTGTCTCTGACACCTGCTGCAGCCTTGGGCAGGCTGCTAGAGGTTAAGAAAGGTTGAGAGCCAAGTCATAATTATGGCGTCTGACAATATGTTACTTATATGGTGAAATGGGGCAATAATGGGAATGTTGTTGCAATATTGCAAAAATATGTATTTCAGTATGTCAGCAGACATGTATTATACACACAGTAGATGGTATGACTCCATAACTGCCAGAAGAATAGGAAGGGAAGTTGTAAATGCATACTGAAGGCCCTTTGTGTATAACAAATATCCTGATGTATGAGCACCAGAGACAGCAAATGAGTCACATTCACGTCCATGAATCAAAAGGGCTTAGTCTCACCTACACTCAGTAAATCTGAGCCAATGCAGGATTTTAAGGTTGAGGAGCAGTTGTGATCTGGGCTGGTCACAAGGAGCACAGAAGGTCTGGAGCAGGAATGAGCAGTTCAGCTTTTTCCTTCACACACACAAAGCTCTTGACATGCCACTGTGGTCATGTGAATACCCCATTATTAAGTCCCTGTGACGTTCACAAGCCACGCTTTCATCCACTTCACCATATTCTTACACTTTGTGTCTGACATTCTGTCTCACTATGTCCCTCCCACAACACAAAATGTCTTTACAATACAGAGGAAGTATTGAACTCTCTACAACTCTGAACATGATTCAAAGAATTTCACCACACTCCTTGGCAATCTTCAAAAAGGGCTGCTTTTATGTGCATTCATAAGAAAAAATTACTAAAAATGTAAAGCATTTACTTCATATTTACACACTTGTCACACACACAAAGGCTGGATTTTGCTTAACTTGTTGCTTCCTATTTCCCTTTTCTTTAAATCTGGCGCATGCATTTCAAGAAGTTCTGTAAAAAAAACAATTCAAAATGTAGTGGTGACTGATCCAACCTGTAAACGTAAAGGCAACTTTAAAGCTTCTTTGATTAAATTAGGTTAAGTTAAGCTAAGTTAAGTTAAGTTAAGTTAAAACACAATAATATATCAGTAGGTCGGTAATTTGCTATTACTCTCAAAACTTGTCACTGACAGTAAATCTGCATAGAACATGAGAGCCTGGATCTATAGTTCACATGTTAAGTAATCAAACAAGGTTGACGAAAAACAGGATTTCATCAGCATGAATAAACAGCAACCACTGATTAGACCAATTCAAAAAAATAAAAATGGCAAAAATAAAACTAATAAAGATTTTAAAAAGACTGAACATTATAATAATACTGATTGGCTTGCCTTATATATCACCAGATGTCTATACGCATATGATTCATTACAGAAAATGCCAAGGCCACCCACTCTTTAACATCGTCTGTCTCCCAGTAGGAGGCTAAAAGCAGCCCTGAAGGCACCATCATACGCTTTATTAGCGTCCAACCACAGACACGCATAGTTCATTGGCCATTACAGATAGCACAGATAGAGTGCATGTTCTGTCCTCCAAGTCTGTTACAGTCTTTTGTTATTGTAGCCATTACTCCCTCTCTCTCTCCCCCCCTCATCCTGTTTCTCTCTCCGTCTCTCTCTGTCAGGACGGATCACAGCAGCCGGGGGGATGTGCGGCCGAGTGGCTTGTCAGTTTAAGTTCTTCCTCTGAGGCCAACGTGACAGAGATGAGACGAACACAACAGAAGACGGGGTTGGAGGTTCAAAGCCACAAACTGCCACCCTGCTAATGCACTCGCACAGAATTCAGAACTGGGAGTCTAACTTTAAAGACACAAAGTGCAGCTTTTTTTTTTTGCCTGGAGGCTGCAAAGTGGTATAATACAAATTCCAGCCTTTTTCTCTGTTGTTAGGCAGGTCCATGCCTTGCCAATTTTCAGTTACGTCTTCATTAGCTGACAGGTTATTTCTGTTCAAATCAAAGTGAAAAAAAAAAAAGAAAGAGGAGCTACCTACCTGGTAATGTTTGAGAATTTTACTCTGCTGTTGCCTCAGAAAATGCTTGATTGTGTAGTATTTGAAAGGCACATTACCAACAAAACTAAATGCAGGTAAAATTAGCATTAGAGGTGGCAATTGAATTTCCCTTCTGGGATGAATAAAGTATTCTTCATTTCATTCATTTCATTCAAAATATTTCGACCATGAAACATAAGGTCAATAAAAGAGACTACAAACACATTACACAGGTTTTACATTCTGCTCTGGCTTCCTTTTTGCAAGAAAACCTGCAGACTTGTGTCACCTTGGTGTGTGCACGGAAGTGAGTAATGTGGCAGGACATCACACCTTTGTCCTGCAGCAGCTGTGAATTAAGTAAATGTTGCTGCAGACCACAAACCAGTGTGACAAACCAGGTTCAGGCTAACAAGAAAGGCTGAGGATTTAGGTTCACAGATTGATTATAATAATCTACAAGCTATGCATGTATGTAATAAGCAAGAGTTAAATACTACAACTGTAATAAATTAAAGCTCAGTCTACAATATTACCTATAACTGTGTGTAACTGGTACATATAGCTGTCGAAGCCCATTATAATGAAACCACAAAACTAACCTCAAAATTAATTGAGCAGAAAAGAAATGTAGTGTTTTAAATCAAGGCTAAAATCTCCATTTATAACTTTAGTGTCAATGTGGAAAATGATACCGGACAGCCTACAAATAAGGTAGAGGGCTAGTTTACGGTCAAGCTGAAAGGGGAATTCCACTCAATTTGCCATTTTAACGTGTTATTCATTTGGTTTCAAACAGTTAAATCAATAGCCGCTTAAAGCACCTGGAATAAGTCCAATTAGCCGCAGAACGCACAAAGCGTCCAGCATGTGATGGTCTGTTGACAGTGGATGTGAAACTGACTGTGTGGGACCTACAGCGTACAGCGAGACAAATGAGCTTTACATTATTGTGGTTTTTGGTGTTTAAGGTCTGGGCCAGAAAATTTGCTTTTATCACCATATGATCCTCCGCAACAATTCCTGTGGTCAGATTTAGATTTTCACCGAACGTCTGTCAGTGTGACATCTTCCAACTGAAAGATGAATTTTTAGTTTCTATGTCAGCTGCACAGAGCAAATGTGATGGGAACGGTTTACCGCATTATTACATTACTCCCTTGTACCAATTAATGAATTGTATATGTTAAACTGCAGCATAATTTGAAAAGAATGCTGAAATGATGTAACTGTTATATAAATGTCTTTTGATTTTCACTTCTTACTCCCCCTATTATATTTATTTACATTATCTCAGACCCTTGTTTGGCATTTGCCCTCATTTTCCTCTTCACAAAGAAGCCACAACAAAACAAAATCATTTTTGGAAAAATTGTGTCTGGTTATATAAGGGCCTAAATTTAGATGAGAAAAGAATCTTGTCTGTGCAAACTCACAACTTAATAAGAAATAAGTGTTTTACTGGATGAGGCAAGTCGTCTTTCACAACAATGACAAACTGGCAAGTCAGTCCAGCTTCCTGCGTCAGCACAAGACATAGTGATGGCACAATATATTAAATGTCAAAATGAAAGTAAACCTCTACACTGAAATGTTTTAAATAATATGGGGGGATAAGACGAAACCAAAGATTTGGTTACAGCACTTACATTTCGACCACTGGAGTGACAATGCAAACCACTTGCACCGAGATTATTGTGTGCATCTGCCTGTCTCCAATGTCTGTTCGTCATCGGGCAACAGAAAAGCACTATTACTGTACCATTTATGCCTAATGAGACTATGAGAGACATCGCTTATTCAGCTCAATGATCTATTATAGGTCAGGCAAACACTAACTGGGAGCAGACTGACCCAGCTCAGCAAACTGACAAAACACTGCTATATAGACGAGTGAGTCGTCTTTGACCTCATTTTCAACTTGCATGTCAGGAGTGCACAGAGCTGTAATCCCTGATAGACCTGACTGTGGATAATAATTCAGGAAAAGCAACTTGAGCAGAACTGCAGATTTAGAAATTTGGCTGTTTTATATTTCCTTAAAAATTACACCATTCAAGATTGATTCACATAGGCCAAAATCACAAATGAAAATCTCATACAGCCTATATATATACCCTTAGAGCTCCAGTTCAAATAAAGAAAGGCCTCCCAGCAGAACCCAGTTCATGGGTATGCAGAATCAATGTTATTAACTACACAATGAAATTTGTTATTTGACCATTCATTTAAAAAGTTAATGTTAGGGTAAATAATATACACATAAATACTGCACACTTATGTTTTTCTGTTCCAAACATCTTAATATGCCTCCCTTCCTGACACCCTGAGTCTAGTCAGCAGAGCCAACAGTGTAGAGATGTTTATTGATCATAGCTTCAAGTTGCAGGTCAGAGATGACCTTGACGCCTGCAGGTCACCACCCTGAAGTTCAGCCTCCAATGGATATTGTACTGAGCATCATCACACCTCATGAGCACACCAGTCAGCCAATTCTTTGCAGAATCGCAGCCTACACAAACTAATCCTTGATCTCGTCCTGGCCCATGAATAAGCTTTCCATGAATCTCCTCTTACATGGAGATGGAAAAGAGCTTCAATAAAAGTTTTCACACAACATGACCTGAAAATATTTCCTCGACACATCCCGTTTTTTTGAAAGGCAACAAACAAAAAAATACAGTTTCATTTTTGTTTTAAATAAAGTACACTCTGAATGTTTAGGTATGACCAATCTCACACTCAAAATCTTTACAAATATGAGCGAAAAATTTGCAATACAAAAACACTGTCAGTCCTTCAGCTTAGGGCCCCGCCCTCTGCCAGCAGCATCAACCGCAAGTTGGCCTAAAAAACGTCTGTGTTTGCTATAGTTCCCCGCAGAGATGGACATAAATCCCTGCCTGCCAAACTCAATCCTCTCCCACCTACACCATGCTAACCCTCCAGTGTTTGAGTATTAAATCTCGACCTCCCGACCCCGAGTCCCATCAGCGCCACAATCTGACCCGCAATAATGTGATCAGGCCCATGTGATATACAACTAGACTGAAACCAAAGCTCTCAAATTCTGAGAAAGATTACGGTAAAGTAAATAAATAAATATGATAGCAAACACAGATTCCCTCCTCTTACAGTAATCTCTCGTCCTCAGACCGGAGCCAGAGGCAAGCCAACACCACTTTACCTCCCCTGACGACACTCGACACATGAAAACAGAGAGTAAATCAACATGCACCTACCGAATTACCCCCACTAAGCCTACGAGTTTTGGCTGGCTTTACACCAGGACACCCCATCCCCTTCACCCCTATGTGTGCGTAGAGCTATGCATATCAAAAAATGTGTGAGGGTGTGATAAAGAGCAAGACGGGGGAAGCAAGAGCGGTAACCCGGGGATTAAATATTCTTAGCAGGGGGTTATTTTTGGAGCAGGCGGGACAAAACAGACGGGAGCTGAACGCAGACACGCACACTGTTAAATACACACATGCACACTCCCTCTCTCACCATGCCAGCGGACTGTGGTTTGTTTGGGTTGGCTCTGGGCAGCAGTGGAGACGAGCCTTCCCCTCAGCCCACCCCTGCACATGCCCAGCCTCTCACACACACACACAAACACACACACACACAGAGTAGATATCAATTAAAGGCGTATTTTTCAATGTCTTACAGCTCAGACAGAAACACCGCTAAAGGGTAAAGTAGGACAGTGAGATAACACATTGTGTTTCTTGCGTTACATATCCAAAATCCCTCCACGAGGTGAAAAAAGGTGGTGGAAGCTGAGCAGCAGCACGCTTCCTTCCACCAGCAAACACTGCGCCAAATATGTGCAGGAAGTATGTCCTGGCAATTGTCCTATTGAACCAACCGAAGAAGATGTAAAAGTTCTGATGGTTAAAAAAAAGAAAAAAGCTTAAGTAACTGTGAATATTGTTGATAAAGTTATTTGAAGCTATATCAACTTCTTTTTGTTTTTTTTGCCACTCCGCAGCAGAAGAACTCTACATCATCCTGACATACATTGTTCTAATCTATTATTGCTTTACAATGTTCATGCATGTTCTGTGATGGTAGATAATTGCCATTCATTAGACGCAGAGTAACATTTGCATGCATTTCATGTAGGGATAATGATGATTAATAGTTCCCATTAATACTTTAAGCAATTAAAAATGGATTAACTGATTAGGCAGAAGACGAAGGCCATGCATGTGAGAAAATGTATTATACATTAGCTAAGGTATCTAATTGGACCACCAGGTGAAGTCTGTTTCTGTTTAACGCTGTATGGTACTCAAACTAAGGACGGTTCTGGGTTGGCAAGCAGAGGGAGTTGTTGGGGTTTAGTTAGTAAAGGGCCACCATGACAAAGTCTTCTGTGAAGATGAATGGCTGCAGTTGAAGTGTGCGAGGACAGTGTTGTTGTAACTCAATAGTAGACACACCAATCTGTTACAGCAGCTTGTGTTACGTGACCAATATTAGACTCAGCTTTATCAGGATAAAGAATAATGTCCACTGTACTTCATTCCTGTTAAGTATTGATTAACAATGGTGACTATCGGTTAGCAAAGTTATACAAAATTGCATCCCTAATTTTAAGTCCATCTACTTCATGGCTCTAAGTCCAACATTCACTCAAGTTTGATATTCACCAGTTACTTATAAAATATCTGCATCTACAGCTGCATCTTCCACTGTACTCCATTGGCTACTTGCTAACCTTATCTGTCTACCATCTAATGTTGTCTATTACTATAAACTGATTGAAGAGAGAAGTGCGGCTGAACCAAACCAGACAGTATATGTGCAATAAATTCAAGACATTAACTTAAACAAGGTGAAGGAAAACTGTGAGACTCAGGCTATAGAACCAAGTAGTAGTCCATTACTGCAGTTGTCCCTTCCTCTTATCTCATCATAAATGTCTTTAAAGGCAACACAAATAATGACTTATTTGCTTCATATAATATTCATAAAAGGGCCACAAAGAATTAACGAAAATAGAGTATCGACCTCAGTACCTTTTTTTAAACTCAACAAGCAGCATATCTGTACTCTAGTTTGCATTCCCATGATTTATGTTGGGTCCATCTGGCTGCTTTGAAACCTGAAACTCCGGCTTCTTCTACTGACTTTGCATACATTTGCACCACATCTACCTCTTTTCATGTATTCATTCTGAATATACAGTAGAATAAGGCAGCTGACCCTTAAAAGGTACACCATACTATCTCTTCTTCCATAAATAAGGTCTTCCTTTAAGTCTTTCCTTTGTTAGTGCAGTCTCCATCTCTTTACCTCCATGTCTAAGACTGCTGACTCTCCACAAGTCCACGGCACCGCAATCGTTACAGACGAGCCACGCCTAGGCTCTGGTCACTGTGTTCAATAATTCAAGGCATCCGTTTAGCTTTCATGTCAAGGACAGATGTGTGGTAAAGTGTGTAGTCCACTTATCATAAGGTTTGGGGGTCAAACGCCAACATGTCAGGTGTTACCACCTTGCTTATGGGTCATTCACGCACATTAAGCCTTTGAGTGTGTGAGTGGATGGGTAAATGAGAGACAAAAAAAGACATGCTTTGGATAAGAGTGCAATGCAAATGAAGCATGACCCCACCCCAGCATAAATAGGAAATGTCTGTCTGGGTGTGATTTCACATTAGCTACTCCCATTTACTGGTTTTAAAGGTCAGACATGTTACCAGCAATTGACAATCTACCAACGGCGAGTAAGGTTTCTCATTCGCAGCGCTACACTAGCCTACTGCGTTTGTTCCGGACTGACGCGCAGTATGATTATTTCACCGCGGCGGGGGGGTTTGCTGTCTTGTTCTTGTAAAAAATAACACAACCTCTGGCAAAATGCCTCAGAAGACCTGACCAGGCAAGCGGTCATGACTGCTGTGGCGCAAAATGAAACAATAAGAGTGATGGAGAGAGTCGGAGCCCCCTGCACCTCATATAATAGGCACTCCTTGACTCATCCGCCACGCCATTTCCAATAATGGCCAAGTCAGGTTTCTCTGCAAGCACTTATCCTATTTTAATAACGCAAAACAGAGTCACTGCAGGGAGGAAGGCAGATTGAGAGACGCTTGAGGAAAAAAGAAGCTCGGGCATTTCCATATCAGACTGACAAAAGGAAATAGGGAAGGACAGGAGGATGGGGAGAAGAAGGTGAAGGAGAATGTGATCAATATGTTTAGAATAAAACCATCACCACTGCAGCTCAGAGGGAAAACACAAAGGGGAAAGAAGAGGAAGAGGAAAGGAGCGAGCAAAACTGCCCTTTTTGAAGGTCAACTGTCTCGAATGCCAATTTGACTGAAAACAAGAGTCTTAAATACTTCAAGTTTTCAATAATGATCCTAGTAACCAGATTAAGCTGCGATATGGAACCTTTTAAAAGCAAGAGGTGGGACGTTGACATGTTGCATGTTAATCATTACCTGCTTTAACAATAAGTTTCAACAATAAGTTTAACAAAAGCATTTCTGTGCAATAAAGGAGGGCTGGTGAAGTTATTTAGACTCTGACTTGTTTATTAACACAGTAGCAAAATCTAATGATGGTGAAGAAGAAGAGTGTGATATTTGCACCAGCAAGGAAGATACCAAGCATATAAAATCTGAAAGTTTAAGCTGACTCCCCCGTTGCCTGAAAACAGTCTGAAAATGAACAACAGACTTCCCATATTCATACATCATGTTACTAAAATCCCGTGAAATGTGAGAACTTTTACAGCACTTTCACACAGATCATTCCTCATGTGGAAACAAACTCTTGATTGTCCCTAATAGCCATGAAAAAGAAGGCTGCGGGTTCCCTTTTCCATAAAAAGGTCGTAAAAAGTTACCATCTTGATATGGAGTCTTGTTATTTGTTTTCTGCAACACAAAAATAAATGTGTTTATTGTATGGGAGGCCATTTCTTTTCCACAGATCCTCCGTCACAATCATAGAACTTAAACTTAAAAACATCATGACCTCAGTGAGGAGAAATCCAACAAAGAAGAACTGTGTTTTAGGGGTGTCCTGTTGGATCCGAAGCCTGCGAGCATTAACCACTATCTCACACCTTAGTGAGATCAAATCTAGCACATCGATTTTGCCCATTCTTCTTAATTTGTGAGGGATGACAGAATATTTTAAGCTTGTTTCATATATTTGAATGCCTGATGAGTTGACTACAGCACAGCTTCTTTTGTGGTGTGTATCTCAAGCTTTTTGTCTACTTTATTTGGTGAGTAATTTTCTGAATTTCCTAGAAGACCTCTTAAGGATTCAAAAGGAATATGCCCAAACTTGCTTGATTGAACTTTAAAGGAATGACAGTAATAACAATGAAGACATGGCAACAGCAAAGGAGGGACAGTTTCGCCAGTGTTTTCTGCGGCTGTTGTTTATAGAAAATGTCAAAATGGAAAATTCAATATGTAGCAGTTGATGAGCAATATTTGCATTTGAATTGTGCTGAACTGGAATGAATGAATATCTTTGGGTTTCTGAATTGTGAATATAAATAAAAGGGAGAATATTCAAAACAAGTCAGCCAAATTTGTACCTCAGTGTACTTGAGTAATGTACTCAAGTAGTAAAATGGCTGTTGGACACCAAAATGAACAACATTCACATCTGCCTGAAAAAACTATTTTGAACTGAAAATCTGTTTCTTCTTTAACAAAGAAGAATTGTTCTCTTTTGTACTAAAAAACTTTTTTCTTTTTTTTTTTCTTTTTTTTTTAACCTGGACACAAGAACATCCTGCTTTTAAATTAAAACCTCCAGACTCACAGTTCCCTGAACTGACACCGGCTTCTGACTTCCAGCACTGTCTCTTCTCCTTTAGTTCTGACTAATTTATGGAGTTTTGATCTGGAAGTAAAACAGCTCCTTTCAATCAACAACATGTGTCTACATGTGTGGGTGCATTTGTGTGCTTCTGCCTCATTTAAGCCACACCGGCATTATTACTTCTGTAAGTGTTGCTCGTAGCATTTCAAGATACCAGAAAGTAAAAGTTTCTCATGCTCAATAGGACACCTGTTGCAAGTCTGGGCAGCGAGTTCTGCAGTGGCCTAAGGTTTCTTGTTGAAGGGTAGCGACTTAGGTGCCACACCTTTTCTCCACCGCGGGCTGAGATTTTCCAGCTCATTATCACACGCATCTTGAGTTTGGATGTGACAGCTCAACACTGCAGGGTATGAAGTGAGTGATAACCTTAACTTTTAGGAGGCCAAGGGGAATCGCACCCGGCTTCCTCTGGCATTTTGTTTTCCTCCAGGACAGCAATAACCCTTTATTTCCTTGGGCATTCAATAATTAACCTGCTGTTTTGGAGGACTTTGGAGCAGATTTTCCAACACAACTGTCATAAAAGGTAAACAGTCATTCATGTCTTGTGACACTTTATGGACAGTAACAACAGACAATAATTCTCACTAAAAAGAGTTCAGACTTGCAGCATGTGGATGGAAACTTTTTTTCTTCCATTTTTAACAAGTGCATTGGGTTCTGATCAACTAATATCCTGCCTCTCTCCTGTCTGAGTTCATAGTGGATTTCAAGTTGGAAGACAGACTTGGCATTAAGGCTGGACCCACATAGCCGAATATTCTGTGCCGGTATCAGGATAGCAATATTCAGGATATTCGTCATTAATTGGGCCGAATATCCAGAGACCAGAAATTGCTATTCGGACCAGCCCTACTTGGCATTAAGCTGGAATCCACTCAGCTGACACTGCAACATCCTGCAGGAGCTCAGAGTGTCAGGTACAGTAGATCACCTCCCTCCATCCGCTGTTAAAACAGTTGCCATTAAACAATTTGCTTTCATAATCACCTGCAGTAAAAGCTGTGTTTTAAACAGCTGCCAAAGGCACAGCTGTCTCTTTTACGAGCAAACAGCAGCGATCAGGTAGCAGTGTGCAGAAAATAAGGGAGCATTCCTCAGAGTTTAATTTCTCTCCACTCTTCCTGCTTGATTCCTGTGTTTTATGATCTTTGGAGTGCAGTAACGTGATCAAACAATTGTGCTGCCAGCTAAACTGCATTCACCCTGAAGTGTCAGTACTCTTTTAGTTACCTTTTTGTTCTTTTTCTAGAGTGAGCCTTTTCTGCCAAGGTTTCAGGTTTTACAGAATGCTTTCTATCTCGAAGGGAGAAAAAGGCAAACAGCTGCAGCAATAAGAAGAAACTCAAGCTCAATTTAAGAACATTCTTGAATCAAGTTGGTTTTCATTGGATTGCATGTGACCGTATTGCACACTACTGACAGTTGGATTCATGTGCTTTAAGAGAAGTTACGTGTTATGACTCCATTACGTTTACGAACATAGAGTCCTTTTCCTCCACGCAGCTGAAGCAGTAAAAAATACAACCAGGTGGTTGTAGTCTGGATAAAGTTGCAAGTGACGTTAAGTGACATTAACATTTTATATCCCCACATTTACTTATCCGTGGAAGTTTTCTTTATTTCTGTCTTTTTTTTTTTAAAGGGTACCAGGTATTTCATTGTTTCTACCATGACAAGTTAAGCTAATGATTCTGCAACATTTCAAAACTACCACATTTGACAGATTAACATTACATAGAAGAACTTGAACTATGACTATTTTAGTAAATGACACAAGGAACTGCAGATGATCAACAGTAGATAACCGAAAATGATCTCGGTGTTCCCCTTAAACACAACTGTAACTCCAAAGTCAAGCATATATAGAGCATGAGTCATCTACACCTATGCATGTATGCATATGCAAAGGCACGCAGCAGACATCACTTACAGTTCTGCAATTCACTTATTTTAGGCGTTGCAGGCGCATTTCCATTTTCAAAAGTGGTGTCGTGGTTGAGCTAAAGCACATGCGAGTCAGATTGAAACACACTGCTGATACTGTGTGAATCTCAATTCCTTCTTTTCATTTTCATGTACTCTCAGATGCTGGCATTTTTAATCATAACTTATATGTCATGTGTATTTATAACTACATCTTGAGAGAACAAACCTGAAAGTTCCTCTTTCAGTTCCTTGGGTGACTCATTTGCAGCACTGTCAATCTCTAAATGTTACTCACCTAAAGCACTTCTTTTAGAGTACATCTGCAGTGCTCTCTGCAGCCTTCCACCTAAAATAAAGACATACTGTGCATTTTATGTGAATTTTTGTATGCATCTGAAGACTGCCTGAAGCGCAACCTATAGGTGCAATCTCTCAAGGTGTTGCGTGTGGGAAGATAAACACTTGCGAGCAGCTGCAACTGCAATGCTTCCAGAGGAAGAAAAACAAAAAAGGAAAATATCATCTTGTTATATTCATGCATCTATGGGGCCTCTGGACGTGGCATACCAGCAAAATAAATCCCATATCATCCTGAGAGAAAACACACATTTAATACCACAGCGCATCGAAGGGGTTGAGTCTCTCGTGTTATTGCCGGCCAGTGTAACTGAATAAGTCCCCCCAGCTAAAATATTTAATAGCCTCAGTCCAGCTGGAGTCCAAAACTCCACATCAAAGATTCAACTAATGAGATGAAGAGGCACACTGGCTGGAGTTCTACTTCTGTGGTGGCTGTTATAAGTTATGCCAGTTTCCAATCTGTAGATGTACACGCATGTCGTTTCTGTAACAAATCTGTTAGCTTAGAAGTGCTTTTTTTTTTTTTTTACGACATTTGATAACCTGATATATGATCCCAATAGATTTTTAATGAGGATGTTAATTATAAATGTACTCGCCAGCAGAGATGTTTGTGGTGGATGCAACATATTGATGACACAGAGTTTCCCTGCGTCCCTTCTGTTACTCTGTAAAGACCGTGTGTGCTTGTGAACAATGTGACGTACAACAAAGGATCTCAATCACAACTTACTGGCGTTTTCTACCCACAAACTGAAACTTTAACCGCATGGAGACATGCATGTCTTTGCCATTTCACTAGAATTGAAACATGTATTGTAACTCTTTACATGATCGACACATGAAGTTTTGGTTATCGTTAAATTATTTATCAAGAGTGGATTGGGAGTGGGTTTGCTCCTTTTATTCGTTTTTAATGTCTGTGAAGGAATGAATGAATTGTGGACTGTTGGTCGGAGACAGTCCCTCAGGCTTAAAAAATTAGGGCATGTTACACACTCAACTGAAAAAAAAAATGAATATGATTTTTCATTGACGTGCTATCACAAGTGAAAGCATGGAGCAGCCAATAAAGAGCTTCAATGTTTCAACACATCCTGATATTTTAAGCTGCATAGTCTTGTTCCTGCAAAAATAAATAAATCCAATATTTTGCAACTAATGATCAATTACACAAGAAAGAAAATTGTGTCCAGATATTGCAAAATTCGGCACGTTGGAGTCTGTGATAAATGCCATTTGGATCCATTATGATCAGAAATGTGTGTCTGTGTGTCTCAGACAGTCTGCTGTGACAAAAGCGAGGCAACAATAGCAAAAGAGCTGGGCTGAGTCGTGCCCTAATTCTCCTTCTCCTCCATGCTACGTCATAACTCGAGGAAGACCCCCAACCCCCACAGTGCTGTAACTGCAGTGGCAACACACACATACACAGACACACACACACAGACACACACATCTAAAGCAAGCACAAAGGTACTTGTAATGGGAAACACACATGATGTACAGTACGATCCGTGCACATCTAGAGCTTAGCTGCCAACAACATGATGCACGGGTACAAAAACACAGGCACACACCCTTCAGTCATCTTTGTTCTGATGTGATATATGCAGAGGAATGCCTTCCGACTGAGTGAGACCCCACCTCCCTTCTTTGTCCCCAATTCTTGCTTATTTCCTTTTCCATCCTCTTCTTCTCCTTTGCTTCCACAACCTACATAGCTCTGCTCCAAGCTCCTCTACAGAAATAAGGCCATGTCAGCTTTTAAACACTATTGTGAAAGACGGCAACAAACTCCCCCCTCCACCTCTTCTTTCTCTTAGCCACACTTTTTTTTTCTTCCTTTTGCCCCCCAGCACACACACACTCCTCTTTCTCTCTGGACCTTTTAAAAGGAAGCTTCACTCCTGCTATAATTGAGAATTAGTTATGGGTTGGTGTGTGTGTGTCTGACCCTCATCTATCAGCACGGTTGACAGTTGAGCCACCGAATGACTGCTATTGCCCCTTGTTGTTACTCACCAACAGCACAGTGGGCGGTTCCAGAAAAACAAAGACAGAAGGTAAAGAGAGAATAAGATGGACATTGCAACAGCGCATTGCAGGGAATTCCCACTTCTTCCTCCTCAGGAACGTTTACACACAAGGCCTCAGTTAGCTGGCGGCCTGTTTATGAGGTTGCGAAGGGGCAGTTAAAGGTTCAATTTGAAGCCAGAGTAAATGCCTGAAAATGAAGCCATTATCATGAAGGCGCTAATAGGTGGAGGGCTGCTTTTAACCAGCAACAGGGACAGAGCGCACATGCCTGAGCAACATGGGTGCTTTTTAGGGTCAAGTCTTTGGAACATGTACACACACACTGTAGTTTTTTTAGGCCAGTAATCATTTCAGGTTTACCATGTCATTTTCATACAGCGTTAGTTCTTGGACAGTAAATTTAGTTCTGGCCGATGTGTATAAAAATGTCAACTATTTCTCCAAACGCACAACATCTACAGGCATTGTTTTATTGGCTTGAGCTGGTTAGTCCATCACGACCAATATATAAAACTAAAACAGCTAAATAACGTTACTATTAAACCAATTTTTCCAAACTAAACCAGAGACAGACATTCTTCTTAAGCCTTAACTATCATAAGTCAAGACAATTTCTATTTAATAGTTTTTAAAAAATGCCAAAAAATTCTTGAAGTTGCCTCAAAGTGCACAGTAAAGTAAAGAGAGTCATGTAGTTTTAAACTAAAAAATCCAAAATACTCATGAGTGATTGATACATATTGAAAAATAATATAACACACTGTTCCCTTCTTTGTTTCTGCATCACTGAGCAGTGGATCCTTGAGAGACACACAAACAATCTCAGAAGGTACACTGTAAACCTCATATAAAGTAAGTCGTGTCATTATTGCTTATCAAAGAATGCCCCACATCCATATCAAATTCACAAACAGCACAGCATACACAATTTAATGGTTAAGGAGCATTATGTATGGCAGAATGATGGCCTATGTCAGGGTTTCAACCACTGTTGTTGCTTTAATGGTGCTCTCAGACCACAACATTATTAGCTCTAATGAACTCTAAAGCCACGTGTGTACACACTATATATGTATATGTATATATATATATATACACAGACCACCAGAAAAATGGCACTTAGAAAAGAAGAATGTTTAAACCACAAATAATTCTGACCATCTATCTGCAGGTGATGTGACAAAGCAGACATGAACATAAGGTAAGAAATGTAATCTCACTCAGTAGTAAAACACTGTTTGTTCAATCAGTCCAACTTCACTGATTTGTCATTTTGCGGTCTCTATATCATGTAAAATGCCAGTCAAATGTGAATTAACATGAATTATTTATAAGTGACAAGCTTCATGATCTTTTAAAGCCTGTTTCAAACTCTACAATCGTCTTTCTGACCTTGAGTAACAATGATTCACGTATCACTGCTGATGATGGTTTACAGGTACATGTAATGAATTAGTGGTTCAGGCCCTATAAATAGACACAGCCATGCCTCAGTGACGCATAATGACAGATGTCCTGGTGCTGCTGGAAAAAAACCTCACCAGCGCAACATTATCTGTAAAATTGCGCCTGTTTGCCATTGTTCTCATCGGTTTAACAAGTGGTAGAGCAGGTGTATCAACAGGCAAACTGAGGTTTCAGGGCATTTCAACACCTGTTTTTCACTAACTATAGAAGAAATGAGGCTTGTTTAAATGCACCTTGTTCCACAGTGACAGTTAATACATTAGACTAAAGAATGCATTGGGTTTAAGTTTTTCTTCATACACACAGAGCATTACTTACAAGTTTACACACCTAATGCTTACATCTAAGCTCTCAGACTCCAAACGGGTATCGGATATGTACAGACGTAGGTTGTAGAGTTGTTTTCATATTGTGATCAAAAATTGTTCACTTAAATGTTGTTTTTAAGTAAATATTCTACCAACATCCATCCATCCATCCATCCATCCATTATCTATACACCGCTTAATCCTCACGAGGGTCACAGGGGGCTGGAGCCTATCCCAGCTGACTTAGGGTGAAGGCAGGGGACACCCTGGACAGGTCGCCAGTCCATCGCAGGGCTACACTTAGAGACAGACAACCAAGCACACTCACATACACACCTACGGACAATTTAGAATCACCAGTTAACCTCAACATGTTTTTGGACTGTGTGGGAGGAAGCCGGAGAACCCGGAGAGAACCCACACTGCACGGGGAGAACATGTAAACTCCACGCAGAAAGATCCTGGGTGTCCTCACCGGGACGTGAACCGATGACCTTGCTGCGAGGCAACGGTGCTAACCACTGAGCTATTCTACTAACAGAGATTACAAATAGTCTTTTGGGCTATAAACTGTGAAGGACGGAAAGCTCAGGTGCTTTGTGCCAAATTGTCATGCCCGTTAATTACAAATATGAGCTACAAGTCATGATTTTACCAAGAATAGATTCTTTGAGAAGTTGACAAAGTACCTTAAAAACATTTAGATCTTTTAAACATACAGTACAATAAGTTAAAATAATAGCACTTGCTGATAATATATGGTATTTCTTCCAAACCATACTATTCATACATACGTAGGATCCAATAGTACAACAATGTAACACTGAGTTATATAATATAAAACAATTTTACACATGACTTGATGACATTTCTGTACCAACACATAATGAAAATGATATATAGTAAAGAAAAATAAGCATCAACGTCAAACGTCAAGATTCACACACTCTCAGTCTAGCACACTGTACAGAGCCAAGTGACACACTTTTAGCCGAAAACATGGCAACATCATGTGTCGGTGTCATATAAATTGTCTAAACACGGTGTCTCATTTCCTTTGGAGCGCCAGGGAATGCCCAGCTGGTAATTAGGGTTTGTTTGGCTGATTGAGCTATGTCATGTTCGAGGTGGAGCAGAGAACCCAACATTTCTGCAGCCTCTGTAATGACAAGCTAGGCCTGCCCTTAAATGACATCTGGCTAACACACACGCATTTGTGTCTGCGCGCGTATGTATGCATATCCGTTTACGTGCGTATGCATCTACCATCTGAGTTTGTGTAAGTTTCAAAAGCCCTTATTCAAGGGACACTGTGGTTTTCAGATTCTATTCTGAAATAGAGCTTGTGTGTGTGCATGTGTAAAGGCATCGGTCTGAAAGTTTCTACATCTGTAATTGCTACATAAACCAGTTTGACACCCGCAAATAGGATGGAGCTGCAGTAAATTTGCAACAGTGGAGAAAGCACTGAATGAAATGCTCTTTTATTGGAAAAACAATGAATAATTGCATTTTCAAACATGTAGCTTGCATGAGAAGAGAAGAAAAAAAGACATTTATTATCAAAACTGAAAGGTTGAGCTTCGTGGACCCGATTGTTATATATCCACTCACTGTTTATTGTGAAGTGGCTGCACTTAATGGTTAACTCAAAGTAAAGCATTAAGCAAATCACTGTCATGCTTTCTGCACCTGGCAATTTGAATTATTTACAGAAACACGACAGGAATATGAAGGAAATCCTTTTGCACTAGAACTTTCAATTGACGGAAGTGTTTCAATTTACAATAAAATGCTAACAAAAAAAATCAATATATTTGCCATAAATTTAACAAAGACACAGCTACCTTAATGTAAAAAAGTATAAAAACCTCAACCAAGTTTATACCACTCCAACAGTTTCTTATCACAAACCCTATACAAGCTTACACTCTACTGAAAAATCAGAGAAGACAGTATGTACAATAAATCCACAGCAGCATGAATAAGTTCTGAGCACCATGGCACATGGTGACTATAAATGTTTCACTTTCTCCTTCTGTGGTAAAATGTATGTAGTCATTACAACAAAAACACAAGTAAGAGCTGTCACAAGACTTCAGGCGACCTCCTCCAGCAGCAATTAGCAGCTAACAAAACTTTAGGGGCTTCCCAAGGCAGTCGCACATCCCCCTCGACACCTCAAGAAAAGCGGAGGAGATGGAAGCGCGCTGAAAGATGCACCACACAAGATTTACAGCGCAGCTGCACTGAAGAACTCTACAGCACTGTTAGAAATTAGAGACCTGCTGCAACCGATTCAAAAGCACAAACGCTGCATAGTACAGGTATAAAAACATTAACTGGAAAAATTTGCTGCCTTGCTCTTTTGCGAAGCTGCTACAATGGCACAAAGCAAGCAGATGACTGTCCCACTCTCATCCTGACCTCAGTGAATCAGGTCATGCTGTTTGATTTCTAGATCTCACCAACGGACAAAAGCAGAATTGTCTTCATAGCAGCACATCAGCTGACCACAGCTTTGTGGTGACAGAGAGCTGAGCTGGTTGGCTTTTAAAGGTACAGCTGATAATTTACCGGGGTGGAAAGTTCAGGTTCTGGATAGGAGCGGTTTGACTGATACACAACCAGCAGGAAATGAGTTCTACGTGCCTTCACCAACAAATTACTTCAACTCTGTTGGTAGCCTCCTGACTCCCAGGATTACTCTGCTGATTCTCTAAACGGCCGTGTCTGCTGATGTGTTAAGCCGACCATTGACTGGCTAATGAGCCAGCTACTGTCCTCCTGATGGTAAACTCTTCACCTGCGCTGGCGGACAACGTGCCTTTTCCTCCCCAGGACCCGCTAATGGGTCTTGAAGGAGGGTCTGGCTCCCTGCTCCATCAACAGTTCAGTCCAGAGGTTCAATGTTGCAGCCTTTGCCACTGCTGGGTGTTACCTGCTGCAGCAACAAGCAGCCACAGCAGATTGAAAGTCTGGGTAGACGGTGTAATTATTCTAGCTCCACACCGAAGAAAGGCTGCAGGTGGTTCAGTGGTCTCTAAAGCACTGACAAGAGGCTGCACGAAATCTGACAGTGTTGTTGCACATGCTTCTATCAGTCATTTTCATTAAATGTAGGGGTAAGAAGGATCTTTTAAAAATGATAACGTCCACTGCAACACAATCCTACTGTAAATCAGAATCATCTTACACACTAGGAGCCTGGTGTAACAACACTGGCTGAGATTCGTCCTCCAAACTACTTGTATCAGTCAGTCAGACAAAACAGGAAAGCAGTGTGTGGATTCACACTGACCTTGGCGAGTTCTCATCATTTGAATCCTCCTCATGTGCTCAAAGCAGAGCTATCAGTGCTTATTATTGCATTACATCAAACACCAAAACATTCATTACTACTTCTGTGGGAATTCTCAGAACTGGCACGACTTGGTTTTACTGGATATGACACATAGAACACGGATCTAAATATTCACATTCATTTAAAAAAATAAACCCAAAACCATGGAAGTTTTGACTTTACTGAACAGCTTTGAACTCACCCAACTTGTAAATGAAGCAAATTGCCTTTTTTTGATCACTGTGTGTCTTTTTGATGCCACCAGAGTCAAAACAAAGACTAAAAGGGAGTTTTCATCCAAAGAAGATTTTTCTAGATGGCAAAGCTGACGCAGAGGTTCCTAAAAATATGGAATCAGTTAAGCCAGACACTTGCGACTGTTCTTTCAATAACACTTAAAACTTAAAAAAAAAGAGGTTAACTAAACTGCAGAATATAAAATTATTCTCCTCTGTTGACCAGCTGTTCAGTATTACTACCCCCACACACAACTCTGCAGGTCTCCGCAACAAATGTGAAGAATTTGCAGTGTTCTTCAATAACAAAATAACCACAATTAGAGCCAGTGCTGCTGCTGAGGTCAACACATAACCAGAGTAATCTCTGCTAAACAGATGTTACCATGGGAAAACTCACTTGTATTGCAATAGCTAAAGTTTGAGAGACTAATGCAGCTCCTCCACCACACACGCTGACCTTGTACCAGCGGCATTTTTCGAGGAAGACTTAGACACTGCTTCGGGTAATGTACGTCAGATTACCAAAACATCACTCATGACCTGACATTTTCCCAGATACCTTCACAACAACTGTGCAGCGGTGATATGCGGGAATTGACATTTTGTCAATAAACAGGATGTCTGGGGATTTGAATCCCACTATTACGAAAGGAAACTGAGCCAGCGGTGTGCATGTTGCCTGAGCAGCTGTAGGTCAATATCCAGCCTTCCTTTTATTAGTGAGATACTTGATAAGTAAGTGAATGTTTTGAGTGTCTTGTCTATCCCAGACGTTCATTCCACAAAACTTGCAGCCGTGAGACTTTGCTGGGGGTCAGGACAGTGAACAGCGCTGAAATTGCGGTGATCGGTTGTGATTTAGACATACTACACTAACATGGAGTCCGATCAGAGACTACGCCAGCAGCTACCCAAGAGACGGAAGCGCAAAACAGTACAAAGGAGAAGGAATAGCACCGGGATCCATGCTAGGCTAAGGGTTAACCCCTCCAGACCAGCAGGACCGTTGCTCCGACTCTCCAATGTCCACTCCCTCGACAACAAGCTGGAGGAGCTACGTTTGCTGAGAGAAGCCCACAGAGAGTGGAGGGACTGCTGTGTGTTTGCTTTTACAGAAACATGGCTCCATGTCAACATCCCAGACGGTCATACAGCTGGAGGGGACGACATTATTCCGGGCGGACAGACAGACAGCTAGCTCTGGGCAGCATCTGCGGCTTCACCATCATCACACCATCGTGTGTGTCTTTGTGTCCCTGAAGACCTACCAGGACCTGAAGAGGTTCGCCATGTTCAACAAATGGTTGCACATATGGACGCAGCGACCCCTTCAGGAGGCAGTGACAGTGAACGTTTAGTGTCCTATCCCAGATATGTATTGCGCAAAACTTGCTGGTTGAATAATCCTGAAGAAACGCTCTCTCATCTTGCCTGTACTACTGTGTATGTACAGCAAAATGACAATAAACTTGATTTGATTTGAAAAAATAAGGTTGTTTCTTTTCAAACAAATACATTTCTTAAAAACAATAAACTCGAGGATTTTCAGTCAGGATTTCGATCATAGCACATCAATGGAAGGGCTCCTACTGAAATAATCTGCAGACTAAACAGGAATGAAAATATGTTTTAACCTGTCCTCTTGGATGTAATGATTGATCACTACTTTTTTATCCATCATCTTGAAAAGCTGGTTGGTTTTTCTGACTGTGATAAACTGCTACAAGTCATACATTAAAGAAAGGTTTATGACAATCATGGCATCTGTTTTGGAGTTGCACAAGGAAGCTGCCTGGGTCCTTTACTGTTTTTACAATACATGATGCCTATAAAATATGTTTCCATTCCTATGCAGATAACACCTTAAATTTATATGTAAAGTCCAAAGCCGTTAAAATATAATAAAGGATACTGATTAACCGATTCTTGCCTTTACTTCGAGCCATCTCAATTACTGTAACACACTCTTTAACTTCAGCTAGGCCACAAACCAAAACAAAAAGCAGTTTACTTTTAGCTACTGGCTTCTGGCAACATTTAGAAGTGACTTTGAGTCCTCCACCTTGTACACAAAGCACACAATGGGTTAGCGCCGAGCTACATAACTAATTCCCTTGTTAACTATATACCCTTAAGAACACTGCGATCTTCTGCGGCTGCTTTACTGGAGATTCCCAGCGATAGCCAAAAGAAAATTGCGGCTGCAGGATTTCTCAATTACACGCCTAGGCTGTGGAGCACACAATCAAAGATACAAGGAGAGCTTTCAGGCTCCTCTCCTGTGGAATGAGCTTCCAGTTCTGGTTCAGGACTCAGACACCCTTCTTTACTTTTAAGAGTAGACTTTAAACTTTTCTATTCTTTAATTGCTGCTACAGACCCAGGCTGCTGGGGAGCCCTAACCTCCTTCACTCCATGCATTTACACTATTGTGTGTCTCTTTTTGTTTGTTGCTTTCTGCCGCTATCACCCTAAAAATTAATACTTTTTTCAGTGATTTCACCAGTTGTTATCTGTATTTATTCCAAATGAGGAAAACCTGTAAAATAACAGTAAATTGCTCAAACACACATTATTTTTTTTACAGTGTAGTTTTGGAAAATGGGAACAGCCTTGATTGAATTTAAGCAAAATTATCATTTGAATATTAGAGATTTGGCTTAACTCAAATTCAATTTGCTGGAGTAGAATGGCTTTCAAGGAATGAACATTAGGCAAGAAACACTGGTGTGGACTGTATATATTATTTTTAACCTACTTGGTTGTATAAGTTGTGTTTATATTAACTGCTTCCTGAACATTGTTTTAGTAACTGTGCTTACAGTAGCACAATGAAGGACAAACATATATGACCTGTAAAGTCTATTTTACACCACCCATAGCCAAGGCAGGTTTTCATTTCTAAAAACCCAAGCAGCAAAAAGAAACAATCCAAAATATAGTTTTGACCTGTCTGACTTAGTCGAACACTTTTATCAATATTTAGGCAACATCAAAGCCTGAAACACTTTCACATGAATGCCCTCGCACAGCTAAATGCCTCCTAATGTAAGCTGATGTGGACGAAGGTGTTGACAGCTTGAGAGGACACTACGCACTGTTCAGTCACATCCACCAGCCTGCTTCTGTTGTGAGCTTTATCAGTAACACACAGTGCAGACTGTGAGGTTTTCATATGACTCCAATGAAACTTGAGAAAAGACTTCCAGAGCAGCAGGTATCACCTTCCCACACCTGACTGGAGGCATCTCAGCTTACAAGGCTTTCTGTCAAAACCCACATGCACCAGAATCAGGTGTTCCCTCTCACACACATGAGCAGCATCCATCCACCTCCACTTACTTTTCAAAGCCAGGATCAGCGCCTTCCCATCTTTGATCAGCTCCTTGATGAACTTGTTGGTTTTATCCAGCTCCAGTTCGTGGGACTTGAGTCTCTCCCTGAACTGCGGGCTGTCCAGGTAGCAGTCGCTGAACTCCAGGGCAGGTAATCCCATCTTCTGCTCCACCAGGAGAGAGGAAGAAGATGAAGAAGAAGAAGAAGAGGAAGGAAGGAAGGAGGAAAACCTGTGCTGCTACTATTATCACTACAGCTGGAAATGAAGGAAAATCCAATTACAGCATGTAAACAACAGGGTGGAGATGTATCCAAGAGAAATGCCAAACCTACATAACCTCGCTTCTTCCCCCCTTTTCTTTTCTGTTTTACGCACAACTTGACACCAGCAAGGAGTCTTTCAGATCGGCAGCACAGCAGCAGCAGCAATCCGACACGGCATCCAAATAAATGAAAAATTCAAGAGAGAAAAAAGTCAGAGTCCGGAGGAGGCTTCAGGAGGAAAAACGTGTCCACTTGTTTCAGGTGTGCCGGTTGCTACGTTCCTCCCGACCGAGTCATCGTGCAAAAAGCGGACAGAGTGAAACCGGGCCGAGGAGGTGAGGGAGGCAGCAGATAAAACACAAACACACACACACACACACGCGGGCGCGCAAAAGTCAGCTCGTAAATGCGGTGTCTTCCCTGGGCGGTTTTTTAAATGCGCTGCTTTTCTCCAGCAGCCCCGCTCAGCTCAGCGCCGCAGACCGTCAGCAGCCTACCAAGACGCGGATTATCCCCCTGAATGACGTCTGGTTCGGCCAATCAGAGGGCCGGACCGCAGAGTTTGACCGGTTAGAGGGCGGGGGGAAAGCTTTGAGCCACTCCAGAGCAGAGATGAGAGAAAAGGAAAAGAGGGCACACTCTGATGGGGTTTATGGGAGGGAGGGGAAAATAGGATCAACTGCAGCATTATCCAGTCAATAATGGATCTTAATACTGATACCAGCCAGCCTTGGTACATACATCGTACATGGCTTCTTGTTTTGGAGATTTTTTTTATGTACTGTAAAGCAAAATAGAAAGTAAAACAAGACAGTCTAACACCTCTGCAAGGGTGTGAATTGTGACACAAATTAAACACAGCCAAAAAGCCATCTGCAAGCTCACAGTGACACCAATTTGTTTTGTAAAGCATCATATCTGTACATACCAATATGTATGTCACAAAGTTCTCAGCCTCACCCAGAAACAAGAGGCATAACTCCCATTTTGGGGTACACATGTATACTTTAACGCTTCGTATATGTCCACAAAAATGCTAATGTTTGAAGTGCTCAAAGAAAGAAGCGGAGGAAATCTTAGAGCTGGTGTGCTGTTGCTCCGTGCTAATGTGATAATTGTGCCGTGACCACACAGCACAAGTGGCAGAATCAGCCAAATGTGTCTCGAACTGTTGCCCCGTGAACCGTACTCATCCGACCTGCCACCGTCTGACTTCTGTTTCCCAAAATGATTCCAACTTTCATGGTCACTATTTTCACGGTGATGATGAAGTCATGCATGCTACTGAGGAGTAATTGGAGACTCAAGAAGTGGCCTACTTCCACGAAGGAATTGCAATTGTAAAGCTTGAACATCAAGGGACAAAGTGCATTAAAGTTAAAACAGACTATTGTTGAAAATAATACAAGAACAATGTTTCTCCTGTGACGTTTCCTGGCGAGGCCAAGAGCATTTTAAAGTACTCTCATATATCCATCATGAAAAATCTGTACATGGGAAAGGTATACATAGTCATGATCTTTATTTTTGTCCTCATTGCACTTGTATTTCTTGCCTCATTTCATAATACCCTTCATTTGTACTTAGCTGCTGTAACGTGAATTTCCCCAGTGAGGGATCAATAAAGTTTATATTATCCTGTCTTATCTTATCGGACCAGTACTGAAGAAGTGTCTTGGATGATTTTTGGAAGATTAAAAAGAGGAGTCCAGTTGCGTTTAACTCAAGCTCTTAGGGGGACCATTACCTGGATAACTGAGAATCTACACAGACACATTGGACCAAACCTTGACTTGATGATGCTGTGGTGAAGCCAGAGGACCAACACAGTCACTAATATCATTAGTTGCAAATTCAGAAATCATCCAATATTTGTGAAGATATTTCACTCAAAACCAAAAATGTCAATGCCATTTTGTGGCACATAGGAAAAGTCAGAATCACCAGAACCATGCTGGTCTGAGCAAAATTTTGTCGCAATTCAGTATGTAGTTAAGATATTTGCACCAACACTTTGGACAGACCAACCAACAAAGGAACAGCAAAGATTCCCAGTTGGATAAGAACAAGATTCATAGCTAAAATCTCACTATGTAGTATGCATAATACATCACCAGTGGCCAATTTTGCAAATTTTGGACATATAACAACTTGCAAATTCAGGAAACATGACTTACTTTGAAGCGCCTTTAGGTGTTAATCAGTTAGTCAAGCCTGTAGACTCTTTGTCACGGTGTGGTAAGTCTGTCAACATTTTATCTCGTTATCATGTACTTCACACCAGAACAACTTTGTCCTCTTTGTTTGATTCTCAAATGCAGCTTTCAAGTGACAAACCTAAACATTTTTTGACTTTATGAGTTACTGTGCCTGAATGCACCATTCCCATTAGAACTTGGGATGCGTGTTCTTTTTAGTTCAGCCCTCAGGAGGACAACCTGACAACCATGGGATAAGAATGTAGCCCTCCTAATGACATATAGCAAAAGTGCAGGAAGGTGAAGTTGGGAAAGGGAAACAATAAGCATATGCATTCTCAACCGACCAGCTGCCTATTTCTCCTACTAAATAAATAACCACTTAGGCTATAAATGCCCCAATTTTACACAACAAGAAGGTGACATATTCATTTTGCTTATACTGTCAAACAGTTGAAACCTCAAAGATATTTAGTTTATTCTCATGTGAAACAATAAAAGGTAGCATCTTTATGCTGGAAGCAGCAAATGTTGACTGAATAGTATTTTAGCACTAATAGAGACTGAAAGAACCAACAGATATAGCCCCTAGCTGTTAGCAGAGTGAATAAAAATCTGTCAGCAGACATTGAGCAGCGTCAGACATAAGCATACTACAACTCATACACTTAATGTAATGTTATTGACCTGTGGGTCAACGTTTGAAGACAGTAAATGTGCAGTGAGGACGTAGGGTGCATTCATGTCACTGAGTATAGGGCCAAATATATGAGCTACTCTAAATCATCTTTATGATTAAAAATATTTGGACTACAGGTATTTAAACAACTTACACAAGTGGAAAGCTGCAGCCTGGAGACAAGTCCTGCTGCTTGCAGGTCTGCCGGTGTTAAACCACAGCCTGTAAAATGCAACATCTTTCTGAGTATAGACGATCTGTGCATGTAGCAGGCCTGCAGCCTGGTTGGTGGGAGGAGACGCTGATGTCATTTCTAGCAGAGCGGGGAATTTCTATGAAGCGGTGTCTGCCTTGGATTAAAGGCTTCTGTCCCCACCAGCACATCTGGCGCCCCCTGTCTGCACGATGCTGCACTGCAATGTGTTTCTATATGTTGCTGCAACAGTTTGTGGCTTTTAAGTGTTGTGGTTGATGTTGTGCTTTTTTGGTCAAATTACAAAAATATGTTTAAATGTAATATAATGCAAGCATAAGTTTTTTTTCACAGTAGACACATTGCGATTACATGTACATGTGTAAAGATAAGCAAACATTGGCGAAATCCCAATAAACTGCTTTAGGTTTCACTGTCACAGCCTGCTGGGACGCTTAAATAGTGTGAATGTTATTATTACAACAGTTCCTTTTCTCTCTGCTGTGAAAGAGGTCGACAATGAGCCTTATTTACTCATAGTAACAAATCTTCATTTTAACTTTACACAGGAGTAAAGACCCAAACAACTTATTTTTGCCAAACTGAAACAAAACAAAAAAATTATAATTGTTGGACCAATTGGAAAAAACTGAATTAGTTTGTCCAAGGTATGTTGACAAATAACATTAATGCAACTTGGTTAAGTTAGATGTACTGAGGTCGTTTCTTTCTTCTCAAATTAACAGTTTGCATTCCTGCAACTAACCTAATTTAAAAAGGAATGTTTCCAACGTAGGTATTTGCGTTAACCGAGTGTAAAATGTACAAACATAATTTTGTCATTAAACTTCCTGTTCCTTCCTACAGGAATAATCCTACTGAAAGAAAAGAGTAGGTGAGTTGCAGCAGAAAAATGTGATGAAATGCAGACATTTTGTGATGTGGGGTCTTGTGGTATAATACTAAAGGTGTCGTAAACCTAATTTTTGCACTTTTGCTGTGCCATCATCAAAGCAGGAAGATAAATCGTAATAATCTGAAACAGTACTTTCCTTGAACTACAGCTGAAATACACTTTTTTTTTTTTTTACAGTGCAAGCAGACGATAATATGATTTATCTTAAAGTAATAAGGCCAACCAAAGCCTTACACAACCATATTTGGATTGACCTAACATGACCCTGCCACTAACACTGCTGCCTTAAGACCTCTATATTTTCTTCTAAGCATTGCATGCATGCCATTAACACATGAAATCGTTTGTGTTTGTGGTTCTCACATGAAAACAGCTCCAATTTAGAAGTGCAACTTCCTCTGCCAGAGTAGAGGACAGCGTCTGGTCGCTAGCTCATTTCTCCATCTGCCACATTGTGGTGTACAAACATAGTGAGCCTTTTACAGGAAGTCCCCATGTTGCCATTTATGTATAAGATGCATGCAGGAGGCAAGTATTAAGAACCAGAATTACCCTGGTCATTGTCAAGTACGCAGGACACAGACTTTTCTTTAGTGGAGACAGTTTCTCTTACAAAGTCAGCGACACTAAAATAAAAGAAAATGTAAAAAATGATCATCATGTATCAAAAACAGAACACAGATTGTCCTTAATTGTCCTTGATATATTACAAAAATGAGAAACATGCTGACTGACAACCAAATACTATAATTTACTTCTAAACCTACGGAGAGCACTTAACAAAAAATAAATAAAAAGATTTTTCCACTGGCATTACCTTCACTGAATGTATCTAAAGTTAGGGACCTTAATCAATATCAGCACTTGTATAACATCCTGTAAATGAGTTTGACAGTCAAAGGGAAGCTGATAATTAGATTTTCTTTCCTCTCTGTAATTGTATCTATTGCATCAACATCTCTCGGTTTCCTGTCGAGAAAACAATAATGCAATTATCAGATGGACACCTAAAATAGCTGGATGCACATTTCCCCTTTACATGAAGCAAATGATGGTTGACAACTTGGCAAAGATGTATTGACACCTTCACAGCTCCAAGTTAAGTCACTTTAACGTTACTGTAGGACAAGCTCATAGCCAGCACAGCCATTTACAGCTTTGGAAATAATTATTGAAACAGCTGTTGTTTTGTTTACAAAGTCAACAAAGTTCAACATAATTTTTTTTTTAAATTTTATTATAGTGGTTAATTAATAGCAGCATCTCCTAAAAGACATGAAAGAAATGTGTATATATTTCAATGAATACAATAAATTATGTTGACAATGTATCAATATTTTGTGCATAAGCTGCATATGTAAAGTCAACAGATAATCTTATCCAAACTAAATCATCATTCAGCAATGTCTAAAAGATAATAATTGCAAGATGAGGAGAAAACTATTTTGGTGCTTGATATTGAGGAAAACGCAATATGGATATACCAAGAACTTCGAAAGAAAAGGCAAAATAGTGCTGACAGTGGTTTAGTAAGTATTTTCAAAGCTGTATGTATCCATCATAACACCAAATGGGGGAAAAAAATGCTTGAATATACCATTTATACACATTTTCTGGGAATACTTGTGATTTTGACAACAGTCTTAAGTTTAGATCTGTAGTATTAAAGCAAGTGCTGGTGGTCTGGTGTGGATTCAGAGGTTTCATTTTACTTTGAGGAGATGCCAGTGCTCCTTATAGACAGTCTTACTGTTTCTCAAGTTCTCCATCGCTCAAGTCCAATGTTTCATGTTCTTTTCTTTTCTTCCCACAGACCAGCACTGAAGCCAGAAACCTGCTCCATATTCTGCTGTATCCTCAGCCAGAAGCCTTTTCACCATAGAGAGTCTTGCTGCCCCAAAGCAGCCCGGCTGATATCACATTGCACAAAGATCCAGGCAGTCAGTTGGTGATGATAACACCACAACACTAACACAGTTTGTTTGACACTAATTTCTGAGAGTGATATCTTGCCTGTTCCACTTTGATAACCGCAAAAGAACCGAACAGCAGATGCAAGGGGTTGCAAAGGGACTGCATGGATTCATATGTAATTTTACTTACAAATGTGTGCGGGCCTGCAGCACTGACATGTCCTTGACAGTAAAAGTGAAAGCAGGCCAAAGCTACCTTTCTCAAATATCAGGCTTTGCAGTGGAGACAATTTTGGCGTGTAATTCTTGGCAAAATACTCAATGGAACAGCAGAGTTGGGGGACAAGCACCACAGACTTAGAGCAAACACAGTGTTAGCAATCCACAGCTACCTGTGGTACAACTATTGTATTGACAACAGACCTGGTGCAGATTCATAGTTTATATAGTTTATTTACAATTCCACAGTCTTTAAATACAAAATTATAGAATAAATGTGTATTATCGGGAAATGCAGCATTAATTGAGCGACAGAATAAATCCAAATGAAAATAAAAAAGCTATAAACCGTACCACCCCTCTCCTCACTTCAGCATGGATTAGTCCAATTAAGATGAGTGAATAAGCTGAAGAGGCCTCACCTGAACAGACCCCACATCAAAATCATGTTATTTCACTGAGAGCTATACTACAAATGGAATTTATTCTGAGATTTACCACTTATTAAGGCGTATGCATGTGATGTGAAAGTTTGTCACTACAATCGGGTCAAACTCAGACAGAACTACTACCAGATCTTGCAGTTCTTTTCAGCTCTATAGAGCATATTAACTTTTTTCAGCTCACTGCAGAGTGCAACTTCCTCGATTTCCCTGGAAGTGCAGCAATTAGAAACGTCTCAGTAACGTGAATATTAGACGTACATCCATCAGTTAAACATAAACATTCCTCTCAATTAAATGCTACTGTTTAAATATGCAGTGTTCGGACAATACTTACACATTCTTGTCTTCACAAAGTGATTTTATGTTAGTATATATACGTTAATACAGGCTTAAACACAAACAAATAAAATAAAAATATCCACTTTATGACTGTGTATAGCAGTGTGTACTCAAAATGTGTTTCTTAATGTAATTAGTGAGGAGGTGTCTCACAGCTCTGTAGCAATGCTAAAAGATGAACAGATTTTTTCTACATATCGTGCAAAGTTGAGTTTCACACGTTTCACTTTTTTTTTTTTTTCAAAATTCTTTATCATGCTGGGTAGTGCTATAAAAGTTGACCTATTCTGCCACCTCCTGGTAAAATGAGGGAAAGAAACCTTTAAAAAATACATAAAAAACAGAAGAAGAAGCAGCTCAGTTCTGATAAACAGGTGAGAGAAAAGTAGGTCAGGCTCTGTGCGTTTTTGGCAGTGTAGTCGATCTTTTTTTTTGCCTGCACATTCTATAGTCTTGCGATTGCTTGACCTAGAAAGGCTGAGTGATTTTAAGAGTCCGGTGTGCTGTAGAGGATAAATTATAGAGAGACTTCAAAGTTTTCCATTAGAAGAAGACAGAGATGAGGCCACTGCAGTGAATAATTCACCCCAGTCTGCACTCCACTGCTGTTTATTGTCATGCAAATGCGAGACAGACAGTGAAAGTGTGCAAAAATAGATACTGAGATTGTTGCATTCTTGGAAAACATTTCCACCATTCGGAGAAATGTGGACACCTCACAGTACTTATCCGCTGTATTCACAATGTAGAGAGCACAAAGTAAATGCGCTGTCATCTTGCACTGACACAGCTATCAATCTGGGCTTCTCTTTTATTGTGAGGAAGTGTTTCCATGTCAATCTGAAGTCGATCTGGATTCTCAAACTATCTAGAAAAAGTGTCACCTTTACTAGTTTTTCTTACTGTTCAGAATCTAGCTGCAAATCTGTAATCACAATAATAGTTTTACTGATTATTAGTTATTTAAAAAACTGACTGTCTTCTGAGTATGAAGTTTTACATTTGAAATCAAACACGATCTTTATCTGGCTTTATGCTTAATATGATCAAACCTGCATGTACTGTATGTGAGATTATTCATTGTGTAGTGTATTTTCATTTCTGATGACTAAATATTCTATCTATACAGGCATGTAAAGCAGCTCCTGTAATCCTGTAACATGACCTAGGTATCCTTTGGGAAGTGCATCTAAAAAGAAACCTGGCTAGGACTGCAGAGGTACTGGCATTATGTAAGATTAATTCTGGGAACTGAAGTCATTCTCTTTGTGTCTTTTATGAATGTTTATATTGTGTTGCTCACTAGTGTCTCCAGGAGGACACCACTATGAGAATGTATCAGTGCTCAGTCAGACAGGCAGCCCTGATCGTTTCCAGCGTCTGGCTGGATCCCATGGCCTGGACACTTGCGTCACTCCATCTCCCCCTCTCTCGCTCTCTCTCTCTCCAGTCGAGGGTGGTAATTTTAGTCCTGACGTTGGCCTGTTAAAATGAGTCCTCTGACGTTTTTAGAAGGGTGGTGAGGTGAGGGAGGGGTGGATGGAGTACAAATACACACTAAAGTCCCTAAAGTCCGGACACTTCTGCGGAGGAGGAAGGAAGTTTGGCACAGAAAAAGCTTGTTTCACCTAAACCTCAGTTAAGGAGAGGAAAAGAAGACATGCTGGCTGATCACCAGCACTGTCATAAATTTCTCACAGGTAGGTGACTGACTCATTAGATCAGAGGAGCCTTGTTGTTTGTGTGGGAATCTAGCTGGCTAGAAATCACATTTGCTGATTCACTTCTAACACGTGATCTCAAGCAAGTTGACACTGTTCTTACTTTTTATATTTATTTATTCAGGTGATCTGGCTTGTGTGTGTGTACTTGTAAATCAAACTTTATTTGTGTAGTTTCATTAAGTACAATGCAAATGGCTTTGCAATGACTGACAGGCTTCAGAAGAGCAAGAGTACAAATGTATAACAAATTGACACTAATACAGGAAGAAAATGAAAATGATGACAAATCAGCCCTGTGGTCTTCTCTATCATCTGTTAAACAACAGTCAAAAAAGTCCCAACAAAACTAAGAATAATAATATAAAATGCAGAAAAAATGGACAAGGAGTAAAGCCTTTAGTAACGCATGATTGAGACACTCTGATCAATAGCCAAGGTAAGGAAGGCCTTAGATTTATGTTTAGAGACATCAGTGCTTTCAGTTGATCTCATTTTCTCAGGCTGTTGCCACAGCTTGGAGCATGAAAACTAAACTCCGCCTCACCAAGAGTTTCTGCCTTGCTTTTTAGAATAACTGCAGGGTCAAAGGTAGCTAAACCTTATGTCTGTTTGACCCATATTAACCCCTTTTAAATAAATTTTGTATAGAACTTTACTCTACTTTAGTCCCAACGTCATCCCCTTCAGCTCACCCTCCCATCCAAACAGACACACAGGTTCAGTCTCTCCTCCCACGCATCTGACTCGGTCACCGGTTGGACTTTTGACGTCATTCCCACCTGCCACTCTGTCCGAAGGTCCCTGTATACCAGTCTGGCACCAACTACACTCTCATATCCCGTAATCCTCTTCTCCAGGTCTTGTTCTTAGGAAAAACAGACTGAGTGGGTAGGCCTTACATTCCTCTTGCGGCTTTCTCTTTTCCTTCTCCCTCTTCTCTCTGTTTCTTCCAAGGCATTCCAGATGTGGGTTAGCTTGGCTCCAAAGCAGCTATCCCTCTGGTTTCAAATGATAACAAAGACCAGAGTTGTTACAGTACCACCGCTGGCTGAGCCTGCCACTGCTTTTCCATTTGACAGGACAGACTTCATGACAGCTACTGCTGCTTTGGGGATCTCTGCCCACCAGGATATAGAGATTATACTGACATTGTGGCTTTAAAATGGGCTTGATTGTTTTTTGGATAAGCTTTTGAGGAAGCAGACAGTCAAAGGGGTAAGACAAACAGGGCCGAGTTGGTGTTCGTAACTCAAGAGGATAGATTTCATGTGTATGGCTGCTGGTGATTTGTTTGACATGTTAAAATGTAGTCGGCTAAAGCAGGCTGAATGCAGGGTGTTAATACAGAATGTTGCTTCAGACAGTGTGAGTAGAATGGCTCCAGTGTTTCACAAGTGGATTACAATGCTATTTGTAAAATGGTTGCCTCCTACTTATTAGAGTATTGCCAGCACTTGCAACATTTCCAGCGGGGAGTGAAACCATCCCTGCAAATATCTCTGATGTTTGTTGTGTCCATGTGTTGTTTATTTTGTTGTCTGGTCTCGCACTGATTTCAGGTGCAAAGTTACATCATTCGCCATCTGGAAATTATTTTTCACGAAGAAAGAGTCAAAGTGATGTTCAGTCGGAAAACAAGTCCGGTCATGCTTCTGCTCTGTGCCTGGCATCCGTCCAGATCTGATCCCTGCATGGTTTTATCATTTCATTTAAAAAAAAGTGTGTCTTAAAACTCCGACAGAGAGAAGCAGAAAGTCAGACAGGGGTGAAAAGTGATTGTGGCAGGCTGGAGAGGGGAGTATTTTCCCGGAATCATATAATGTCCTCCCCTTCCTGTTTCTTCTCGTGTCTCGGACACAGTTCAGGTGACATGGACAGTGAACAAGGTGGATCTCCTCTGACTTTGCAGACACAAGGACATTACTCTGCTGAGTCCACACCTCAAACTCTCTTTATGATGTCTGAGGGAGACGTTACAGTGCTGCCATTTGGACCTGCCTCTCTGGACCTGTCCAAGCAGGAGCAACGCACACTAACTAGGCTGTACAGTAAGAATGGAGGATATCATCTGAGGATTTCACCAGATGGAACTGTGAGTGGTGGACGGCAGGAGAATGACCCCTACGGTGAGAAAAAAACCTGAGTTGTTTTCCCTTTTTTGATTTGAGATTAGGGGTTGTATTTCAGAATCAGGAGCACAATAAAGGATGTAGGACACAGAGGAGAGTCTTTTGACTATTAAATTGCTCCAAGGTTAATATAAAGATAATAAACATGAAACTGTTTATTTTGACATTCTAACTATACCAATGATTAAAAGTTTTCGTAGTTATTAAAGTACCGATGAACAAAAGAGAAAAGTTAAATTGATGTTTGGTTAGTCATTATCTCGGTATAATGAAAACAGTTTAATAAGTGTTTAAACTCAGCAGTTCTGGTAAAGTTACTCAGGGAGGGCTTTGGTTTGTAATCATAACTTCTTACACTGAGTATACATGTGGACGGCACGGCCTGTTTTATCTGAAAAATGCTGGGCAAATATTTATTTCAGGAAATGATGGTTACATTGTGTCCAAGGAAGTTTGTCTTCCACTTCAACCTTGTGAAGGCAGCAAAAAATGTTATGCACTGATGTATGTTGTGTAATGTCATGCGTTTGTTGCAGACATCCTGAGGATAAAGGCTGTGAGTGCAGGAGTGGTGGTCATCAAAGGTGAGATGACAGGAAGGTACCTGGCTATGAACAAAAATGGACGCCTCTATGGATCAGTGAGTGTTTACATTTTTGCCACTAGTGTTGCTAGACCCTGTTTCTCTTTCTGTTACCTAATAGCTTAAATAAGCCTTTTTGTCCACAGCTATTTTTGTCAAATCACATAATACTTATTAACCCACCGGCATAAATTTGAACTCACTAATTCCACAGAGTTTTGTAATAGTCTAGGTTATTTTCCACAAAACACTGGAAAATCACAGTGCAACAAAGGAAATTTTGCATAATATAAATCACTGTGACTAATAATTTGTCATTGGCAGTAAAAGTCAACAGATGTGCAACATAAATCATTATGGGATTACAAATTTGTCATGTAGATCAATAATTACGCTCTTCTTTACTCTATATTGTTCTATTGCTGTGTCTGTATGGAGACTCAATCTTTAAAATAAATTTACACAACTAGTAGCCTTACAATAGAAGTGACTTTCTTTTTCTCTTTATTTATTTTTTTTTCATTGTCTTGTCTCAGCAAGCACTGAATGATGAGTGTTACTTCCTGGAGACGTATGAAGAGAACCATTACAACACATATCGCTCTCAGAAGTACAACTGGTATGTTGCCTTGAAGAGGAATGGCCAGCCCAAAGCAGGACCAGACACCCACCAGGGTCAGAAGGCCATCTTTTTTCTGCCACGGTCTGCGGGCAACATGTAAACCAAGACGGCACCAGGAACCGTGGACACGCTCACAGAAGTTTTTAATGCACATTATTAGTGCTATAAAGGTCACTTCAAATCAACACATGCCGGAAAAGCCTACGGCAAATGCATAATGCTGTTTCACAGATATTTCAAGCTCTATTTTTTACAAAAATATTCTAGATGATTCTTGTTTATGCCGGGAATTTGAGCTCAGACTATTTCAGCTCATGTAAATAGCTTGTACATGATCATCATATGGATTTGAGCTGATACCAGATTGCTTTCTCTCTGTAAGGACAGATACTCCCTCTAACTACATGTGAGGCATCGGTGCATGTCAGTCTTGATAAATGGGTCTCACTTTGAACCCTGGTTTGAAATACCACTCCTGGGAGACAACATTGCACAACTTTTACACAAAAATACTTTTACAATTGATCACGTCTGGCACAAAGGAAACCAACAAAGCAATAAAAATTAAAAAGCCGAGCATCTGGCTTTTGATATAAACTCAAGCAGCTTTTCCAGGGCTACAGTACAGAGAGTAATAGCGGTAATATAATAATTCTAGCTAATAAAGTATTTATAGCAGGATTACTTCAGTGCCTTGCTCAACTTTCTTTAGGAGGTGGGTGTTTGCTGACTTTTGAATGACTGACAATGTGCTCAAGCCTGTTTGATGCCCACTTCTGTGACCACTATGCTGACTAAAATTTAAGTTGATGTGACATAAACTAAGTGCTAGAATTCTGGTGTTGAAACCAGCAGCCTTGTTTATGATAACTAGCCACGATAACAGTGAAACATTTGTATTACTGATAATTATATTGTACTATTATGCTGTTTTTTCTTCAAGGCAGATGTGAAAACTTTGTCTCAGTGAAGTTATCGTATGTTTAGGTAAAGAGGAACAAGATGCTTGTGTGGACTGAATAAATGTGTGAATTTTTTGATTCTGCTCATATGGGAGCAGTGAAAGACCTGCAGTGAAAGACCTGCTATTAATGTCCTGGACCACAGTTGTTTTATGTTTTCTTTTTGGCACAGCTTCACAGTTGCACAAGAGTTCTTGCAAATCTTTTTCCTAATTGTTGAAAAACACATTACTGTAACATTATACTAGCTTAAATCGCTATTGTGAATATTTATTTTTAAAGTTTTTTTTTCTAATAGCATTTAATTCCACTCAACCTTGTAACAGATCTTTTTCAAAATAATTTATGCATACACAGTGAAGGAGCAAAAAGGTAACTTGATCACCTTTTTTCACCAAGTAATACATATTGTATTAAGTGTATTTAAATGTATGAAATAAATCATTATCATTCATAAATACGTAAACAGTATGTTTGATTTACTGTGCCGTGATTATCATTCAATCAAAAATGTCTCTCGTAAGTTCACTAGCAAGGACCACACCATCAAATTGAAGCTTGATTGTTTAATGGATGCAAATGAGCGTTATGTTTATGATGACTGAGTTGAGCTGATGTGGTGTGGTGAAAGGCTTAATCAGGAATCAGCAGCAGCTCCTGGGCTGGTAGACCCTGAACAAACCCTCCCATAAGAATGAGTGGGCATGACATAGGTCTTGAGAGTTGGAGCAGATGAAAAGCAGATAACATTGAGGCCCATGGCCTTATTCAGTTGGTCCGGACCCATCTGCTGGAAGCTGCATCAATACAGAAGGAGTGGCCAGAGAACATGCTAGGATTCTAGATGCCATCAGAACTTGCTTGAAGTGGAAGAGGAAAAAGGTTGCGACTTGACCAGTCTCTTTAACAAACTGAGGGTCGGAAGGCAAAGCATCCTGAGATTTTCTGGTTTGTATATAGTGTAATCCAGATTTGCAAGGGTGTGAATATAGTTTGAAGTACATAATGGGCATTGAATTGTCTGCTTGACTGGTTTGGCTTTGTTTGGGTGACTAGACCAGGCAGTCTTTGAAGGTGGAGGAAGGTCAAAAACAGGATGTGCAAGAGGTGCCGTAGGACGGCAATGCGGATCAAACTCGACTCATCTGTCGTTGTTGCAATAAATTATGTGGGTCGCAGGAACAAAGGAAGGCATACAGAATAATTGATTCTAGAGTGCCAGCTAGGGGTTAGGACATAGGACATTGGAACATGTTGATGTGTGTTGTACTGAACCATAGTGATGAGTGATTTACCGGTCAATCTACATAAAACCACAACCTATGGTCATGGACAGTTTTGGTTAGCTGGACATGGCCTTTGAGATAGAGCTTGTCGTCTGGAGGGAGCTTGCTATAGAGTTGTTTCTTCTTTGCTTTAAAAGGAGCCAGCTGAGGTGGTTTGGATGCCTCATTTGGATGCCTCTTGGGTGGCTTGTTTGCGTGACCAATGGAGGTATGAGCAACTTTAAACAGAAGGGGGTATGATGGTGGGAAAAACTGGTGACCCAGTGTCAGAAGTGTAGAAAGTGGACTATTGATGAGGTATAAAGATTTTTGAAACTGGCACTTCGATGCCTGAATGAGAGACAAATTTCTTTAACAGGAGCACAGCGGTGGGTGAAACTGGTATTTCAGTGCCAGAATGAGGGCAGGAGATTGTAGATATCAGGGTCTTCAAACCTCTGTACTTCTTTGAATGGCAGTGGATCCTCTACTGTAGACTGAAAACTACAGCACTTGCTGTGTTAAGTGAGATGACTCGTAGGTGGAAATTGTTTGAAGGCACTTGACGCAGAAATGAACAAGTCTGGGGTTGGATGAGTTTGGGGAAATTGATGGTAGTTGTAGCAGACGTGACAAAGGGTTAGTGACTTGGTCGTGTTTTGTGAGGTTTGTTAGGGCAAGCAGCTCGAGAGTGACCACTGCTGCAACACGCTCAAACCTGCTGGTATCTGCACTGAAACTGAGGGAGAATCTGGCATCCCAGGGCGTAAAAGTGGAGGGTTACTGATGTTGGGGTACAGGTTAGTGACACTGGCATCCCTGTGATAGGAATCAAGGCAGAAAATTGATGACTGATGTGGTTCATGACAGTTATGAGGGCAGGTCAGTCAAGATTGACTGCTGCTGCAGAAGAAGCAAATGTGCAGGTATCTGCACTGAGGCGTGCCGTAGCTGGCTGGCTTAAGATTGTTGTAGATAGTTTGTCCATGCAAGAGCATGGGAATGGGAAGCCTTGTGGCCTTGGGAATAGCAGCTAACAGTGAAGATCATTGTGAAAGTGAAAGCCTGCATCGCCAGGAGCACTGCCGGAATGTGGGGGTGCGATGAGTGTTTCTGGTGAAGAGAATGAGTCTGATTCTCCAGAGGTTTGCCTGCTTCAGACATCAACACAGGATTTTATGGGGGTTTTTTTGTAACTAGGCGGAGCTACAGGTGACATGATGACGACGCAGTCTTGCGCACAATGGCAGGGTCTGCTGGAGGGAGGATTGTTGGAGTTTATCACGTGATCTAAGCTCAAGGGATTTGTCAAAAGTTTGAATAGATTAACTTTGTTGTCAGCAAAGTGGCAGGTGAAGACTTAGTGCTTCCTGAAGACTAACGGTCGGACATTTCGTGTGGAAGGACATCACTAGGAGATCCGTGGGGAGCGTGATACGATTGTTTCAAGATGAGTGCTTCTCAGGAGATTCGCCTGCTTTGGACATCAACGCTGGAGCTTTAGTGAAAGTTGAGGAGGGAGTAAATCTGAGAAGGTTGTAGCTGCTGGGTGAGGATGAGTCATCGGGTGTGGAGAGTCTCATGTGGCTGGAGAGAAGTTCTGATTGGAGTCGTCGACGGGGGACACAGTTTCTGGATCTCCTCGTCTCATTGTAGATTAATTAGGCTGATCGGCGTGAAGGAGATCTTGAGCCAGGTTGGATATTCCCTCATTGGAAGGCTGAACCTAAGCTAAACATTTGATCTCTATTAAATGCAAAACTGCATGTAAAAATCTACAATTGCTCAGCTTGGATGTATCAGTGTCTACATCTGGCATCCAATCTGTGTGTTTTTATCAATAAATCACATTCTTACACTTCGGTACACAAACTTTAGAAAAATGTATGTTCAGCCACAAGATGGCAGCATTGCTTTAGGTTCAGCAGTGTTTCTACTCAGACTGAGGGCATCAAAACCTCCAACATTTTTGTCTGTGGAATATTATCTGTACACATTCACATTCCAGCAAAAATAAATCATGAGTATAATAGCTGAGTTTAAGAAACCATCAAGCTGCATTCATGCGTTTATCCAGCTGTAGATGCTGGATGTGGGTTACGACACAAGATACACACAATCTGCCCCACTAACAGCACATCCATGTAAATGGAAACATCTGATAAAGGAATTACCAAGGTACTGAACAAAATTTTATTAAGTTAATCCTTTAGGTCATACTAATTTGATGACTGCAGATATATATACATTATACAATAAACCTGTTTGCTTTGTTGTAATAGAAATCTAAACATTAAAGCAAAAAAAAAAAACAGCAGTTTTTAATCACTGCCTGAGTAAAATACAGTTTAACATCATTCTCCTAAATTAGGATTTAAATCTTAATGTACCTAAGAATAAATAAATGTCTATACAGATTTAATCAAGAATCCAGTCCTAGTTTCCTAATCTTGACATATTTCGATTCTCAGACACAATTTGAGCACTGTGTAAAAAGTATTACAGTTTGATGCCGCCTTAAGGACTAAAACTTTGCTGCCTTCTAGTTGAAATTGTTATAACGATAAAGTTATGACAAATGATACCAGAGCAACACACAGAAAGACCTCCACTCACCTCCATCAAGTATTTTCATGACATTTTTGGAAGCAATGGCATTCTTCATCTAAGCCACACTTAATGTGTAACGGCTGAAACAGAACATGGCCTGAAATGCTGTTTCAGAGGCTGCTGTGCCAGGAAAAAGATCCGGGAGGAAACACTGGAACGTGGTTTAAAATGTTTGAGAGGACTGGAATTGATTCATGTCTCCAACAAGTTCCATATTATTGTGGATTTAAACAGAGCTGGCAGGAAGCATTACAGTTGGATTATTGCTTATCCAAGTACCAAGAGTGTGACAAATTCTTATTTAAAATTGCGCAATAGTTGTATATTTTCCTGTTTTAAAAATGATTATCTGTAAATGTCAGATCAGAACTTCTTTTATGCACATAATTAGTTGTTGTTGTTGTTTTTTAAACACAATCCATTTATACATTTACACTCCCAAAAGCATATTGATCACTAAACCAGCTACAACAATGCTCACATGTTATGTACAATTATCAGTGATATTAATCAAATAATAGAATACAGCATATGTAAACTTGTTGTATTCTGTAGAATTTGTAATTTTTTTGATTATTTTTGCATATTGTTTGGGGAAATCCTGTAACTTTAGGTTGGTAAACTTTTATATGCAGGACTTAATGGAGTATTATTTCCCTCCCACTTCTGGACTACTGCATAATCAGCTCATTCTGTTACAGAGTGCTGTCAGTTTTTTCTTGTCAGTTGTTAATGACCAAAGTATTTAACCCTATTTAACCACAGAAGGTTTTGGAATGCAATCGGTGAGCAATTACAGTACATTTATTTTCTTAACAGAAACAAAGTAATTTTTCTTCTCTCGCTAAAGACACTCGGCCTTCACTGACCGGACACATGGCTGTTGGTGGACAAACACTGACTATTACGCAACCTGTGACCTCTCATTCACAGGACAGTGTCTCTCCTTCTTTCCACCAGGCCAACTTAGGAAGCAGCACAGTATATGCACACACACACACACACACACACACACACACACACAAACCTGGTTGGCCATTGGCCTGCAGGGCTGTGCAGGGCAGGAAGGGAATCATTCACTGTAAACTGAACAAGGACTGGCTTCCTCTGGGAGTCCCCTCGCCTGACAGCAGCCAAGATCCCTGCAACACAAACCGCTCTAACAGACACACACACACACACACACACACACACACACACACATAGATCAACACATACACACCCTGGAACTGGGACACATTCTCTCATCTGTTACTCGTCTCTCTTTCCTCAATTCCGTCTTTCTTTACTCTCCCTTCCTGCCCGTCTCTCAATTTCCAGCCTCCTTTAAGCCTCCCTCTCTGTCTTATGGCCTTCTCCTCATCACTTCTTTCTGCCTGTTTTCTTTCCCACATTGCTTTAATTTATTTAGTTTTCTATTCCTATCAGCATATATTTTCTTTAACTCCTTACATGCTTATTTCTTTATTGCTGTTTGTTCCTTACGATCGTCTTGTTATGCAGCTTTTTTAATTTGAGTTCTCTGAAGAAGGGCTGTTGTTAGGAAACTCCAACTTCAGAAAGCTTTTGGAACGATTGCACGATTGAACAGATACAGAGTTGAATTACTATGTTATTTATCTCAGTGAACAATGTAGCAAGGTATGCAGTGCAATGCTTCCTTAAATTACACCCAAAAAAAAAGTCTTACGGCGTCACGACACATTTCTCAGGATAAAGTCACCAAACCCCTGTGCTTGCTCTCTTCTACCCCTCCTTCTCCACTCTCATCCTGTTCTGGTGGCCAGAAAACAGGGATGCTTTGTCAGTCTTACTGTACACATGCTGTTGCCTTCACCTTTCTCCTCCGCACAAGCAACTTACTCACACACACACACCAACAGGAACAGGAAACAGGGGATGCATATCCGTCAGCTGATCCAACTGGAAATGCTGACACTGGTCTCCCCATCTGCTGCTGCTCTCTGAGACAAGGAGGGGGGAGGCCGAAAGGGAGAGAGAGCGAGAGGGGGGGGAGTAAATATGGGGACAGAGAAAGCGAGAGGGAGCATTCTGACAACCCAGAGCATCGCCCGGATGCTTGTGGTTTGCCCTACAGCAACTGTTTTCCTAATAGATGATTTGTGCTGGATAGACACATTCTGAGGGCCTCCAAACATGTAGCTTTCCCTCAGAGTGAGAGCAAATGACATTTGTCAACCAAGAAGCACCACACAACACAGCAAAGGAAATAAGCTTGATTTAAATAAAATAAAATAAAATAAAATAAAGAAAGATCATCTTTTTCTATAGAAGAAAGATTCCTGAGAGACTAAAAGGACTCTCTTTGGTGAGCGACATGTCCAACTTTCTTCACGTGTCGCTCTCGTCTATCTGCCATTTCAGGGTGGCATATGACCTGCTTGAAAGCATACGCTGTGAGTTCCTGCACTGTTTCAGTGAAAGAAAGCAAAACAGAGCAATGGGCCAACAGCAACTGAACGCTTGTTCAGTGAAGCTTTAAGTTTCTAACATGATTAGGAGCCGAGTTTATCAAAGCTGCACATTCTTCCTCTCGCTGATAGCCACTTCTGTACCTGTAACTGAACTAGTGGTTGTGCAAGTATTATGGTTTGGATATTTTTGAGTGATATAATCAAGGCTGTGTTTATGTAAGGTGTGTGAGTGTGTGCAGATCACACCTGCACATGAATATAAAGCCAACAAATACAAGATTTATTCGCTCAGCACATTTTAAGCTAATGCAAAAACATGGCATGACTTTTGGTTGCATAGGTGCTCAGGCGGATTCCTTAAAGGAATAGTTTGACATTTAAAATGAATGTGTTAGTGAGCTTTAGAGGTTCTAGTGGTTTTTCTTGCCCTTTGTTTTTTTTGTTTTTTTAAACCTTCAGACATAGTTAGGCTACCCATTTCCACTACCGCAAAATCCTACCCCTGGTGGTGTCAAATCATGCAGATAGTTTTGTTGCTGGAGTTTTAAGATTTTTGCTTCTGAGAAGTCTGATGTATCCTGTTGCTAAAGTAGTGAATTAAAGTGGTGGATAAGAGGGCAGAAGAAAACCCTGTCTCTGTCCAAGGGTGGACGTTCTACCTCATTTATGTCTGACCTGCTCTATCCGTCTCCTAAAATAAATTTCAATCTAATAGGTGACCAATTGCGATCACATGTATTGATTAGTGTGTCCAAACTGTGTCTCAGTGGCACAAAACTATCATTGTTTTTTGTATTGGGGTTATTCAGTTACAAAGGTAACAGGCTGAAACGTTTGATTACAAGCAGCATCCACTGAAAGTGTACGAAACTGCAATTCCTCAAATGTCCACTTGAGGCTGGCTCCAAAAACGAGTCACTTCCCATAGACTTACATATTAAAAAGCACAACGTTACAGCAGAAATAAACACGTTTACAGCCTGGTATAATAAACAGGTTTAGTCCCTATAGATACATTTTCCATTCACAGCAACTGCGTGGAGGATAAGTTTTATTTAATTCAACATTTGAACTTGTATTCAGGCTTATAGTTCTACATAATTAAGGGTGTGGCTGCTTTGAGTGACAGGTGGGTGCTGTCATATGGCAGTCCATGGCCAAGAGACTTTTGCATGGCCTGCCTTAGCTCCACTCACACACCACCTCATTGCTGATTTCTGGGTTAGCTGGGAGTTATGCAGATTTGGCAACAGAGAGACTCAAGCTTCGAAACAGCGGTTCAGGAAATCTGGCTCCATCTATTTCGTCCATCCTTATATACTGCCAATGTTTGATTATAAAGTTATCTAGAAAAAAAAAGAATTAAAAATGCTGATGGTTGATCACAAATCCTATTGTATTTATGACATATTGTATCCATTAAGCATATTGATTTCTTACTGTAGGGGAGAAATCATTATGATTAATAGAAGTAATGTCAGGAGATTTAAGCAATTTTGTGGAACCGTCCAGTTTTGTTTATTGTAACACGCCGTACGATTCTGCACATTTAGTGAAAACCCAGGAAGTCATGTGGCTGACATGTTGGAAGGTGGAAAGCAGGAATGTTGATTCAGCTTGGTTAGACTGCCATACAAGAATCTAACCCATAACCAACCTGCAAGTAATGTTTGCCTTTTTGTTAATCATAACCACATTTTTAAACTTTTACCACAGTTACCAGACATAAGAGAGCAATGCTTTTCAAAGCATTCTTATTCCATCCAGCACAAATTTTCTTGAAAACTGTGAGAGAAGGGGAATAACAGACAGGGTGATTGTTTCCCCTGTCACACCTGCACTCAGTATGACTTGTTCAAACACAAACAGTCCCACACATTCTAAGTGTGACTCTCTAAATCACTGCTTGTACTTCCACAAATATGGCAAAAGTGTCATCCATTGTTTTAGCTGAGAAAGCGCACACACACACACACACACACACACACACACACACACACACCTCATCGAGACCGGAAGTCAGCCTGTCTTCTCAGCTGTGATGTCTCACATACACAAATACACTCTCACACACAGGCCAACTGCAGCGATGACGCCTGTGATGGTCAAAAATATCCTGAATGGAATCGTGGAGTCATCACACTTTCTGTTTTCTTTTATGCTTAAAAAAATCCTGGAAATTTGCACACTACCGACACTTACACTGTAGTCTGACACCAGAGATTATCTAAAAGACGCCCACTCACACACACATGCACACACATTATATGATTAAAGTCAGAATATCATCAGTTTCCACGACTCTTGATGTCTTGACATGTTCCAGACCATTGTGGGGTCGGGGGGGTGGGAGGGGAGGAACTGAGCTCTGGTTCTTTCCCCTGAGAACACCTTTATTCGCTGCGTGTTCCCAAGTATGTGTGACGTTTTAGACTTCCTGATGACGTTCAGAAGAAAGGAAAGGGCCTACTGTTCAATTGTTTAAGCATTATTCACTTGCATCCCATTTTAACATCAAAATAGAAACCAAAACTTCAGGCACGGCACCAGGAGGTCCACTGGAAGGAAATCCCTGATTTTCCAGGCAATGAATCAAATAATTAGGATCATTATGATGAATATTGCTACTACATACAACTCAATATGGGAAATCTCCTCGCTAGCATGGAGCAGGATGTCAGGATTTTATGTTTGGGTAGGTCGGATTCAAATACCTGTTTGATGTCAGAATAACTTTAGCACAACATTTAAGAAGTATTATATTTGTTGTTTGTTTCTTTATATCTCTTTACAACTCAGCACATGGTTGGGGTTTGTTGATGAAGCAAATCAGAAAAAAATAAAATAAAATCCTCAACATAGTTTAATTTTCTTATTCAGTTTTACACTTTTTTCTTGAATAAATTATGGTTTAAAAAAATAGGGTGGACCACAAAACATGTCTGTTTTTTATATACCAAAAGGGGCAGAGAGCCTTCTCCTTCAACAAAAAACAAAGGCATGACTTCACTAGTGTCAAGAACATGATGAAAAAGGCATTACAGTATCCTCTTTTCATTTCCCTGGAAGTTGTCATGGAATAATTCTTATTCTGGCAGTAAATGCGTAAGCAAAGCCATTACTCCCACTCTTCTATGCGTCGCTGCCCAGTCTCCTTTCTGGGAAAGAAACGTCCAAGTTTAACCTCTTATCTCTTCCTCTTCCCTTTCCCTTTCCTGTCATTCAGAACATGAAAATAAAAGGGAGACGAAAAGAAAAAAAAACTTGTCCAACTGGGGGAAAAATAGATCTCTGAACAAACAGCTGAAGCCTATTTATGGCAAATATCTTACATTCCACACGTCCCAGATATCTCATAGTGTTTGGTTGCGGCTGTGACCATGTCATTGCAGGATACTGTGGCTTCCTCTCTCTTTCTTTCTGTCTTACTCACTCCCTATTTTATTCTGTCGCCACTTCCTTTCCTTTCTGTTTTTAGGCAACATCCTTTTTTGTGTGTTCCCAGACCAGAGGAGTAGCTATAATTGTTCTCCCGTTCTCCAAAAGGAATGTCTAAAGCAAACCGGCCTTTTGAAGTGGCTCATTGTCTGCTGACCTCAGTAGGTGAAGAGGTGGCGAATGTGGGGGGGGAGGGGGTGAAGCGGTGACCGATGGAAAGGTGAGCAAATAGGACAGACGAGGAAGAACGAGAAACAGTGAGCGACAAAAGAAAAGAAAAGTTACTGCTAAGACTAAATGGGTTTATGGAAGAACGTAGTTGTTGCATGGATTATGTTTGGTGGCGACTGCACTAAGCGTGGTTCAAGTTCTGCTGCAAGAACAGCCAAGTTAAGATCAGGAAGAGAAAACAAAATGCTTTATATGAACCACAATCAAGTGTTTTGAGTGGCCTAAACATGACTCCTTTTGTTGTCACATGTAGAACAAATGAAACACTTTGTGTTGTTAGCAATGGTTTCGTAGATACATGTTTCTTGGGCGGCAGTGTGTTTCTTTTAAAACGTATTTGCTGTAGCCACATCGAATATAGATAAAAAAATAATTTGATCTCAGGACATCAACCGTACCATAGTTCCCCTGTGCATGCAGGCTGTCTCAGTGTCTTCTGTCGCTTTCTAAAGATTGGTTTTGAAGCTCCATGCAGTATCTCCAGCCATCTCCATCATCTCTGGGCCATAACTTGTCATATGATGGCACCCACCTGTTTCCTAAAAGCAAACTTAATTATGTATAACTTTAGGCCCTAACAGTATTTCAACCGATGAGTTAAATAAAAATTTGTCCCCCATATAATCATCACGAAGGTGGAAATTGGCGTTCAATAACAAAACCATTTTTTGTCCTAGGCTGTAAACTTGTTTATTTATGCTGGAATGTTCAGCATCTTAACATGCAAGTCGATGGATTGGCTTGCTTTTATAGCCAGCGCCAAGTGGACATTTGAGGAACTGCATTTTAACACAGCATCTATGGAAATTGGCTTGTTGGCTTCATTTTTCTGCTGCTAAGGGGTGCTGCTTTGTCTCTTCGAGTTATTCCAGACTGACTTCATAATGTTGAGTTTCGGGTTCTTTGTGAGCTATATCATCTGCTGCAGGACTTCATTTTCTTTAGCAACAGATTTTTAACTTTTGGCTGTAGGTTTGTGGTTGCTGTCATGCTGCAGAGTGAATCAGGTACTAATCAGATTTCTTCTTGATGATCGTTAAGAATCTTGCCACCTAAAGTGCGTAAAACTTCTTAATGTGTCTGATGCACCGTTTCAAAAGATAAGTCATAAACATAATTTTCTGTTTTGGGCAGTTTGCAGATCATGTAATCTGGTGAAAAATGTAAACAAACAGCTTCCTCACTTTTGCTGGACGTGTTTGACAAAACCAGCAATAATAGCACAAGCTTGAAAAAAAAACAAAAAAACACGGCGCTATCCATTTAAGTGCACCAGTGAAGCTGCAACAAAAAAAGAAAACTTGAGGTGAAAGCTCCACGTGATCGCTGTTCAAAGTGCTGCTGCGGGCCAAGACGGACTGCAGTGCCAGCATGGTTTTATGTTTGATTTATAAGGGAACTGCTTCAGGCACACTCTCAACATTGTTTTACAGCTTCATGCTGCCGTCCAGTGTACCTGCCCCGGGCTCAGGGCACAGGCAGGACTTACGGGTACACGGGGAGGGGGGAATCTCGCTTTTTCCAGGCCTTTATTTATTGTCAGATTCCTTCTGTTCCAGCCAGTTCTCTCCGCTCCCCTCCCCGAGATTTTGACAGTGTAATTTTACTAAAAGTGAATGCCAAGAACTTCTTGCTCAAAATAACAAATATGTTACTGTAACAGTGGGAGGTTCAGTCAGCTGCCAAACAAAAAGTGAACACAACTGAGCTGTATTTCATTACATCTTTTCATAAAAAAGAAACCAAGTAAAACTATTTCTGTTTGCGAGACAGCTATGTAAAACTATACTTGTGATGTGTTCAACCATTTTTCAAAGGTTACATAAAAACCTATCCATGTAAAATGAAAGATAGTATTCAAAAATGGCTTCCCCTTATGTTGCACAACCCATCAGAATAAGCACATTTTTGGTCCTTGCTTTTTTGCTTTTTGGAAAAGAAAATGCTTTTTGGAAACTCTGATATTAAAGATTTAATTTTCTGCGACCAAATACAAAAACAAACAAAACCTGACATGTTGTACATTTAAAGAATTAGATTGCTTGATTTTCAGAGCATGAAGGGAACCTCACTGCTTCTTGGAAAGTCTTACATAATTCTAAAGTGATATTGTGTACTTGTGAAGAAAATGGTGATAAGTAAGGTACATGGAATCTGAAGTCAGTAGGAACTCTATTTGTTATAAAACCATGGAAGTAATTTTGAACTCTTGCCATTTGAATTTTCCTCATTTTGATTTATCATTGTCCCTTTACTTTGTTTGCTATCATCAGGATTGACAGTACAAGTCCAGGTTTGGCTTACATAAATACCGACCTGTCAAACATAACATTGCTGTACAAAAAACAAGATAAAAAGAGCCAGTTTTAGATATGGTGGCATGCATTCATAATCTAATAATATAAACATCCTTCTCTATTTTATACAATAGGAGTGTTCCAAGATGGGTTTTGCAAACTCTTTCTCTTCAGTGGAAAAACCTTTAATAAAATCTTTCTACTTTTTGTATCATTTTGACAGTTATTTAGTGGTCATAACAGTTATCACAGCAGAAAAGGATGAATTTAAGGGGCTTAGATATAGAGTCTCAAATTACGTATAGGGAGGAGGTTGGGGTGGATGGATGGGTTGCCATAATGTTGGATTTTTACATTATAATCATGTTGTTTTCCTGTTTCAAACTGATGTACTTTTAACCATGACCATTCCATAACCATGTTTATTATTGTAACAATGACAGCAAAGATCCTCTGTTTTAACGCAAACCTTGATCTTTTCCTAAACCTAATCAAGATGGTTTTGCGTGTTTTGTGCGCGACACAGAAATGACTTTCAGACTTATTTTTCATCATCTGTCTTATGCCTGTCTGACTCTTGTTTTAATATATCCACCTGTCTACCCTAATAAATTATGTTGTGATCATGTTATACGCCCAGAAATTTCACCGCAGAAGTCAATGTCCTGTGATTTGCAGGCATAACTACAGTGATTGCACATTGTACCAAGACAGGTGACCAACAGCTCAACACTGTGCCTGAATAGACACAGGGGAGGACCAGAGCTACTGCTGCTGCTTGAGTGTTGCTCACACACTATACACTATATGTAGAGATGTTCTTCAGAAGACGCTCTATGAGTTGCACTAAGAGGGACAGATGACCTATAAGGGCGCTCAGGTTGGATATACTAGTCCTGAATGTGCACGTAGCCAGAAACACACAATCATGACTGTATCAAAATATCCTGTATGTGTGTTACAAACACTGTAAAGAAGGCTTTCTGTGTTTATTTAGGAAAATTTCTGGCCTAGCAACTTTTGCAATCATTCCACCACTGACTGTCTCCTCCTCTCCATTTGTCTCTCTCATTCAAAAACACAACCCTCTCGCTACTCACACATACTCTCTCTCTCTCTCTCTCTCACACACACACACACACACATACTCACACTCCCTGCCATGGCCCAAGGCACACAGTGTACAGTTACTCACATCGCCAGGAAGCGGAGGTATGACATCACCTTATCATCTCCTGTGGGCCCATGGGAAGACCGGTGGGGTAAGAGAATGAGAGCGAGAGAGCGAGTGAGAGAGCAGAGTCGAGTCAAACGGAGACCGAGCAGCAGAGATAAGAGGGAGAAAAGGGAGAAAACGTGAAAAAAGAGGTTCGAAAAGGTGAAATATTCGTGGATGCGTCAAAGGTGCTTCTAATGTCACAGCAAAACACCATTAATGGACTGTTTTTCTTTATACACGGTTGCTGCATTAAAGCCACGACTGTCAACCACACATAAAAAAAAACAGCAGCACACAAGACTTATTTTATATTACACGTGTTCAAACACAGACGTCTGAAAACAATCACTGCAAATAGCGTAATATTCTGGGTTTTGCATGCTCTGGGAAGAGGTCGAGTTGAGGAAACAAACAGTGTGCTGGGTTTTATTACTCACACATGACCAAGAATCGCTCATTATCAGGACTGACATTACACAGACACCCTGTGTTTTCGTCTTGGATGGGAAACGTTACTCATGTGGGGATACGTAATCTTAAGTATTTTGTTGTTTTACTGCTGGGAATGTTGTTTATCCATCAGTCCATTTGTGTTTTACTGAACCTCAAAATAGACCACATGTTGTCCACACGCTGACAAAATGTAAAGAAATTTCATGCAATTAATGTGTTATCACAAGACAAAGAATTTAGTTTATTGTTATTTGGAAATATAAAACTACTTTTTTTCTCCTTTGTTTGCGAAGGTCAGTTCCCTATAATTTATGGAAACTTTATTGCTGCTGTCCTAGGGAATCTATAGACAGTTACAGTCGTCCTCAAATGTAGTCATACCCTTCTATTAAAGAAAAGGCAAAATTCACAATAGGCATTCAAATAAGTAGAAGCTGAAAAAATTAATTATTAATAATAAATAAATATGTGCTATATTCTAATTTAGTCAAACAAGACATTGCTTTTGAATTGTGGTAGAAAAGAGTAATTTAAAAAAAAAAATGTCCTGGACAAATTAGAGCACTTTGCTGATGAGCAGTGGGTCAAAATCCAAACACCTGTCAACAGGTGCAGAAGTCTGATTGAGAGTTACAGAAAACACTGGATTGCTGTGATTGGCTCAAAGGGTTGTTCAACAAAATATTAGTTTATGGGTCCCATCATGCTTGTTTGCTTGTTTTTGTGTGTGTGTGTGTGTGTGTGTTTTTTTGTTTTGTTTTTTATACTTCTGTTGAACCACAATTCAAAAGCAACGTCATGATGTACTTTCCAAAAGTAATAGAAGCTTTGACATCACGAGGCTCCTCATCTTCAACATCTCTTAGTGCAGCTATTTCAACATTTTCCCCACAGTGTGACAAAATATCAGGTTACAATTCAATACGCAACTAGAATAAAACTGATGAAACATTCCTGAGGGTTTTGGAGTGCGGTTGAGCACAATATATCACAGGACTATTCAATTAGTTGCATCTCATGCCTCAACATGGCATGATATGTCTTTGCGGTGCCTGACATCAACAAACACTGCATTATATTTTCCAGTTCACTGGACTTCAACAAGAACTGTCTTGACTGTCAGTCTTGTCACACTTACATATTTGTGAGCCCTAAAAGGACAGACTTCCAGCACTTCCTTTTGCCTTGAACCTCAAAGCCACTTCTATCAGAC
>NW_007577759.1:128207-130153 GCF_000690725.1 Stegastes partitus
ATAACTGTTGCATGAGAAGTATCTACACTTGACCTTCAGAACACATTCGCAAAATAAAAATAGCATTGATTTACGTCATTTAGGTGGAAATAGACATAAAAACACAAGTTCATTGGAAAATTCATCACCTACAATCAATTGTGTGTGAGTGTGCGTGTTTGAATCAGGCACAATGAGAGGAAATAACAGTTTGAACACTGAGTCAGTGCAGCTTTCTTGTCAAACTGGGTGGGAAAAAGCTGAAGAGCTCGGTCTGCACCGTAATACCACTGAGGTCCAAAAAACCCCAGATAACAAATGGTGTCTGTCAAACGTACAAAGAAATATGTCTGTTTAATGTACTGTAATGTTATTCAGGTCTAGTTTCACAAGATTATTTTTCCCTCAACCAACGTGATTTATCTTTATCTTAATCTTTCTCTGTTTTACATGCGGGTACAGAAGAAATATAGAAGAAGAAAGAGAAGGGAAAGTCAGACACATAAAATGCTCTGTACTTTTTGAAACCACACTGATTTTGGATTTTGATTACAACAGTTTTATAACTGTTTGATAACTGCAGTTTTGTAACTGTGGAGTAAATGAGTGTCATCAGCTGCAAGAACCTCATCAGCGCTGACTACACCTCTGATGTTTCCATTCAGATAAAAGTTTGTGCTGCTCAAGCCTCTTCGTGTGAACAAGTGGGTGCGTTAATGTATTTTGATAGAGGAAGTGGAACACCTACTGCATATTAATTACACAAACACAATGTACTTTACTTCTTCCTCTTAGGAAAGTATCGACACATAATAAGACACGAAGGAAGCTGAATCTTAGAGTTATGATGAAGAAGGCAATTTTTCCCCACACAATTTGACCGGGGGCAGGGGGAAATAGACAAGTGTCGCCTTTTTTTTAGGTATGTAATGTTTACCCAACACTAATGGACTGGTTAGATTGGCTTTTTTCAGTGACAGCAAACAAGTTATGTTGAATATATATTTGTATTTCAATGCTCCCCAAGAAACCAGATATTTGTGTAAATCACTAATAAAAATGCAACAAACAGAATTTGACGCACATCAAGTGACGCATCCTCACATGGCATCATGCGGAAAAAGGAAGTCTGGGAGAAAAATGTGATATTAGTGCTGCTGTTCTGGAAAGTTGACATGTTGACTCTGGGGAACAGAATAGTGGCACATCCCAGCACGATGACGTCAAACCATGATGATGCTCTTATGAAGAGAACAATGGATGCCAGGTGTTTCAACTTGTGTCATTAGCGATTTTTTCCTTTTTTTTTCTTTCTTTTTTTCTTTTTTTTGCAAGCGAAGTCTTTGTTTGACACTGACAACGCAGGCTGCCTTTTCTCCAGTGATGGCACAAGTTAGAACATGAAATGAAAAAAATTGCTGCTCTTTGAAAATGCATCCTGGGCTTGTGTATGGCATACAGAGTGAGTGACATTGAAAGTGCACCTGTGGCCACACCGCCCCTATTTCCTAGAATTTACCTTTGTATAAAAGTAAATTGTTTCCTCAATTACAATGAGGTGACAAATGGCATTATGAGTGTTTTAAAGAGGCTATAGAGATATCTGTTGCTTTTAAAGACAACAAAGAAAAAGGTCAGGCATCTGCACTATCTTTCAAGCAGTTTACTGAGAATAAACTAAGCATTTTATACGAATGCTAAGAATTTTAAACAATGACAAACTGTGCACTGTGAAACACTAGATATGGCCACATAATGAATATCCTGCTAATTTAAAATGAAATGAATTCAATAAGTGAATTAATTTGAGCATTGAAAATGATCCCACTCTGGTCTACAGCAGCCTTAACACGATTACATCGCAACATCGCTTTGTGGATTTGTTTTCTTCACCTTATCGCCAGTGATGGGAAACGAGATCAACATGAAATATCACACAATCTCAAAAAATTAAGTCAGTATAATAC